>NW_027197795.1:0-20000 GCF_038502225.1 Cherax quadricarinatus
CACTGACACACATTATACAAAATGATAATATATCTGACATACACACAAAACTGTTGGAGGGAGACCCACCCCCCATGAAAACCCGCCTATAAATACACCCACATCATTCGCACACGTATTGATCACAGCAGTGATCAAACATAAATTTTTGTAACTTTATATATACATGCAACTGATTATGAGATTTTACTTAAGAACAAAGTCTGGTAATTATCCGTCAACATTACTCTATAACAACAAATTACACAAATTACATAAGCGTATAAAGCAACAACAACTGCAAGATTTTTACAGCATACGTTGCATCAGCAACGAAACTTAATAACATTACAAAAGTGATGGAAAACAAATTATGTAAAAACAAATATAAAAGCCATCTAAGTGAAAATAAATTCCCTACAAAATTACAATAAATACTACGAAAATACATACCAGAAAAATTATCTTTGCATAAACTGGTAGACCAACATGGACAGTGATTTCTATAACTCCCTTTTAATCACAAGGACCTAATTTATACAAATCTTGGGCTAATCAAAATCTTGCACACATAACTTACATGTCAACACAGCACCACGCAGTACATACCTTCCCGACCCTCACATTCCTTCGCCAGTCCTTTACCTCATACACTCTCCCTCCGAAAAACTAATGTCAACCCGCTTATAAAGGAAACCAGTCCTTTACGTATAATTAGCTCGCCAACTGAATGAGGCCCTTGACCGTAAGTTTGCAGTAGGTCTCCGGAAAACGTGCCCTCCACTGTCCCCCGTAAATAAGTTTGTTTCTGCAAACCGTTCTATATATGCCCGCCGCAATTGCCCTAATTCTAATTCTCCACCTCCCGCCCCCCTCATCCCCCAGGAAATATACAGAAAATCCACCACTACATACATAATGGCCCTTTTCACTTCTCTGGAGACCCCGCGTACTTCTAATGTTAAGGCTCGCAGGGTCTCTACATTACCCCCACCCATCAACCGAAAAACCTTCGCTAACCACACCCGCACCTCCCTCAACTCTTCACAGAAATAAACCGCATGAAAAGCTGTTTCCTGTTCTCCACAGTGATCGCAGGTCTGTTCCCTCACCAATCCCACTGAACACAAAACAGCTTTCGATGCTAATATCCCCATCATAAATCTATATACAAACTCCCGTACTCTCGGCATTAACTTAAGCTTTCGAAAGTCATTCCATATCATCCCCCAATCATACAAGGGATAAACCGATACCCCCTGTATGATTTCCTGCCTCCTACTCATCGTCACCAAACGCCCCACCCTAAGTTTTTCCACCTCCCTAATCAATAACAATAACCTCAGCATATCCTCGCATTCAATTAATTCTTTTCCGCTCCACCATCTCCTCACATCCTTCATCACTTTCCCCACTCTAACCCCTCTTTCCCCCCCTCTCCCTAACGAACCTCTGTTTCACATATAGGGCCTTTACTCTCGGCCCCAACGCTGAAAGGCCTACTCCTCCACTGCGTATATTCGACATCACCACCTTGCTTAGCCATGCCCTCCCGAAACCCCAAACATAACGTAATGCCCTCCTCTGAATCTCATGTACGTCTGGAGTCCACAGTGGATACACCACAGCCATACTCCACACTTTACTATAAACTAATGAATTTACAATTATCGCCCGCTGTTGTAAGGTGACGTCCCCCGCCCGTAAACTCCTTAACCTTTTTACTGCCTTCTCCACCACCACCTCCGAATTCACCTGCCTAGCCTCCCGCGCATCTTTCATGTATATAACTCCACAAATTTTTAGCATAGCCACCACTTCCCACCCAAACTCCAACCCCAAGCACCCCCACCCCCACCCAGGCACCCACCTCCAGCAAACTTGATTTTGCTCTGTTCACCCGCATCCCAGATGCCCTCCCGAAAAGCTCCAACACACTTTCCACCGTACGCAATCCCTCCACTCCTGCAATCAGAACAGTGGTATCATCCACATACCCCACCACATCTATACACCCATCCTTCTCCCTATTTAAATCCCCCTCCCCTCAACGAGCCCATAAAATGGATGCTGCATACACGCAAACAATATTTGAGACAGGGGACACCCCTGTCTCAAACCCCTTTCCATCCTTACAGGCCTTCCCAACCTGCCATTAATTTGTACTCGCACCATTGCAGATGAATACATTGTATCAACCCACCTCACCACTCCCATGCCAAAGCCGAGATGCAACAAACTAGCCCTCAGAAAGTTTCTATCCACACAGTCGTATGCATTTTCCCAATCAATGCCTAAAAGCCCTCCCCCGTTGCAACCCTCCAAAAAATCCCTAATGCGGCCATGCCCATCTCTCATGCTTCTGCCCGGAATACCCATCTGCCCCTTATGAATAACCCCACCTAACACCTTCTTCATCCTATTGCCCAGTGTCTTTGCGAAAATCTTGTAGTCGGCACACATTAGCGAAATAGCTCTTTACTCACTCAATACTCTTCCCTCTTGTTTTTTAAGTACTAATACGACTACAGCCGTTCGCTGAGTCTGTCCTATCTGTCCCTCCCGTCGCATACAATTCATGACCCTCACCAGACAGTACTTAATGTGCTCCCATTGAATTCTATAAAAATCATTTGATATCCCATCTGTACCCGGCGCCTTGCCAGTACTCGTGTTGAACACAGCCTCCTCAACTTCCCCCATGATAATCTCACCTCCCATCCCCATGCCCTCCTCTCCACATGACTCTAAACCCCTCCCCCCCACACTTTCTCAATAGCATCGCCCTCCTTCCCTTTCCCCCACTTCTTTTGGAACCAGAAATCAGCATAATTACTCATGCCTTCTGTAGTATTCAGTACCTGTCCTTTGTGATAACCACCCATATCCTAACTTACCTCCAAGTTTAAAATAGTCGAATCCTTCTGCCTTACCCTAAAACCTCGCAAAACACTTTCCGAAGGTTTATCACCCCACAGCACAGCCTCCATTCCGCCCTTACACATACCGCATCAAATCTACCATTATGTAACTCTGCCAACCTGTCCTTGAGTTGCACCATGTTTCCGTACTGCCGCCCTTCCCCTCCCTCATAACACCCATTTAGCTGATATTCCAAATAATTTTGCAACCCATACCTCCACCCTGCCTCTTCCCTTCCCTTCCTTTTATAAAAACCTGCTATACCCGGCTTAGCGTGCCTTTCCCACCATTCTAAGACACACGACTCCACCTCTCTAGAATCCCAAAAAGTTTGCCATCATTCCCCAAAAGCCATACTCACCTCCTCACTCCTCACGAGTCTATCATTTAATTTCCAAAAACCCGATTGTATTCTAACCATACCCTCCCAATCAAGATCTGCTATAACTGCCCTATGATCAGAAAACCCTACATCAAAAGTCCTGACTCCCAACACACGTACAGCTTCCGTTGCATAGATCCTATCTAATCTTGCAGCATAATCCCGTCTGACAAACGTATACTCAACCTGCCAACCCCCCCTCCCCACAACATCCAAAACCCCCACGTCTCCAAACACATTGCGTAACATGCCCAACATACACCCCGCCCCCCTCGGTTCCACATCCCCACCCCTAATAACACAATTCCAATCTCTCCCTATTACAGTGACTAAAGGTCACAAAGTTCTCCTTGACTCGTGCGTTGTCATCTGCCGGCATATACACTCCTATAAAACAAACCCTCGTTGCACCCCATTCCCTCTCCACCCTCACGACCCTCCCCCCTCCCTCCTCCCACCCCAAAATACACAATGGACTGGTTTCCTTTACAGCCACAGCAACCCCACCTTTCAACCTCAAAGAGCCACTCACATACAACTTATATCCTTTCAAAGACAACTCACAACCAAACTTATAATTGTGCTCCTGAATGAAACATATATCTACATTAAATCTCTTTAAAAACCATTCCACCCATACTCTTTTAACCTCGGCTCTCAGGCCATTAACATTGATCGTTACAACCTTGAATTATGACAGTAAAGGAGGCTTGCCCCGCCGCCTTGGAATGGCACCCGCGTGACCTGGCTGCTGACTAGAGCCCCGTTTGTCACCTTGTCTGTCCAGTCCCCCAACCCCCCCCCCCCCTATCCTTTGAACCTTTCAGTACTTCAGCACCGCTACACCCACTCTCCGGGAGATCCAACCTGGGCTTCCAAGACTTCTTCCCAGGTCTCTGCCCTGGCGTTAAGACGTCATCCATATCAGACGTCCCAGCTGTTCTCTTGCGTGAACCTCCGTCTCCACATGTAACATCCTCTTCCATGCACGCTCTGTGCACCTCAGCCACTACCGTGTGCTTCTTCCCCTCATTGCACACGGTCTTCCCACGTCCCGATGAGTCTGTAGTCTCCTCCAATGAGCGTCCACGCTGCTCATCATCCAGACTCCCCTCCACCTCACTCAGGAAGGTATTCAAAACCTCATCCAGCATTCCATCCTGTTGCATTACAGGCTCACCGTCATTGCTCGTCGTCGTCGTCTGCTCAGGCCCCGTCCCCACAGGAAACGTAGCACGTGAGTCCGTCTCCGCCTCTGCTTTTTCCACTTCCTCACTCCAACTGCAAGATGCCTGCCTTTCGGCCGCATCTGTCTCCGGCACCACAGGACCCAACTGCTGATCCACCGGTGTTGGCATCTGTTCCCTCCGTCCTGGTTTTCTATGGCATTGGGCTGCCATATGGTCAAATGATCAGCACAGCCTACATGTCCTTCTCTGTCCCGCACAGTATACGTATACCTGCGTTCGGAACTCTTCCAATAAAACATACGAAGGTACTGATTGCCTTAACGTCATATTCAGATTGAAGGAACCCTTGGGCAGTCCCACATAAGGCCCATCCTTCCACACTCCCAATTCCGTCGCATGAATCTTGCCATAACGACGGAATACCGCTACCACATCATACTCTGTAGCTTCAATGGGCACATTCCTGACTTTTACATATGTCACATAGCTGGATACATCATGTAGACATACCTCCACTGCTGTATTCACGGGCATCCTTTTCTCTTGGTACATGTCAACTATGCTTATGTAAAATCCAGCATTTATGAATTTGATAAAAATCCTCGTAACTCCTGCATTGTAGAACTGCTTAGGGTACCACGTACCAGTTCCACACAGACAGTATTTACACGTCGACCATGTCTATCCGCCATTTTGATTGCTCAAAACAGGAAAACTGCGCAGAAAAACAACTAAATCGGGAGCGTCTGCGCAGCACGTCCACATGGCCCGGAAGCGATGAGGACAATGTCTGTGAAGATATACGCCCTCCTGTCTGTCGTTATGCACAGTGCTGACACAGCCGTCTCTGTATTTGTTGCAGTTCGAGGGGCTCTCAAAGATTATTGAACTCGATTGAGATCTAATTGTGTTATGTTGCCCTTTACATTCAACAAGTATATAGAAAAGTATTCTCTTGCTTGGCTATTATGGATTCCATTGAATAAGTCAATAAATTGGAAGGTTCTTCTGAAATTTCAGAGCTTCAAGATCATCACCCTCCCTCAAACAACCTCTCATTTTCGACTGTTCCCCAAATCTGGACCAGCACTTACGAGATCCTTGTAAGCATTATTAATCAACGTTAGTGATCAAAATGTTGTCCTTATCAAACAAACTTACAGTTGATCACTTCAGGATATTCTCACCGAGAACTGTATGTCAGTTAGTGCATATACGCTGAGAAATTAAATTGAATCCCCGTTTCAGAGATCGAAGAATTCTTGACTGGTGTGACCAAGGAAAATATAGCTTTAATGACCTTCGTCATTCAAAAAAAAATTGTGAAAAGCTTATTGAAATCTAAAATAATGAATTTTTACCCAAAATATTTAAATTTTAGGGGCAGATAGGAAATATTTCGGAAATGCTAGAAGAGCTGTTGATTAACTAGTTAGGACCCTCATGTCTTCTCTGTTGTCGGCTACAGCACAGTGTTGTTCTCTGTCAAGTGTCAAGTAACACATACTCTGCAAAATATTTTAATACACTGACTCTTAAAAACAATCATACCTGGAGTTTACCTGGAGAGAGTTTCGGGGGTCAACGCCCCAGCGGCCCGGTCTGTGACCAGGCCTCCTGGTGGATCAGCGCCTGATCAACCAGGCTGTTGCTGCTGGCTGCACGCAAACCAACGTACGAGCCACAGCCCGGCTGATCAGGAACTGACTTTAGGTGCTTGTCCAGTGCCAGCTTGAAGACTGCCAGGGGTCTGTTGGTAATCCCCCTTATGTGTGCTGGGAGGCAGTTGAACAGTCTCGGGCCCCTGACACTTATTGTATGGTCTCTTAACGTGCTAGTGACACCCCTGCTTTTCATTGGGGGGATGGTGCATCGTCTGCCAAGTCTTTTGCTTTCGTAGTGAGTGATTTTCGTGTGCAAGTTCGGTACTAGTCCCTCTAGGATTTTCCAGGTGTATATAATCATGTATCTCTCCCTCCTGCGTTCCAGGGAACACAGGTTTAGAAACCTCAAGCGCTCCCAGTAATTGAGGTGTTTTATCTCCGTTATGCGCGCCGTGAAAGTTCTCTGTACATTTTCTAGGTCGGCAATTTCACCTGCCTTGAAAGGTGCTGTTAGTGTGCAGCAATATTCCAGCCTAGATAGAACAAGTGACCTGAAGAGTGTCATCATGGGCTTGGCCTCCCTAGTTTTGAAGGTTCTCATTATCCATCCTGTCATTTTTCTAGCAGATGCGATTGATACAATGTTATGGTCCTTGAAGGTGAGATCCTCCGACATAATCACTCCCAGGTCTTTGACGTTGGTGTTTCGCTCTATTTTGTGGCCAGAATTTGTTTTGTACTCTGATGAAGATTTAATTTCCTCATGTTTACCATATCTGAGTAATTGAAATTTCTCATCGTTGAACTTCATATTGTTTTCTGCAGCCCATTGAAAGATTTGGTTGATGTCCGCCTGGAGCCTTGCAGTGTCTGCAATGGAAGACACTGTCATGCAGATTCGGGTGTCATCTGCAAAGGAAGACACGGTGCTGTGGCTGACATCCTTGTCTATGTCGGATATGAGGATGAGGAACAAGATGGGAGCTAGTACTGTGCCTTGGTCATGGTCACTTCATTTTTCAAACGTCTCTTCTAAGGCCCTTACAAAATTATTATTATTAGTAGTAGTAGTAGTAGAAGTATTACTTTTGTTAGTGTTATTAATGTTCTTTTCTTCTTGTTATTCGATATTATTATAATTATAATATATTTATAGATGGGGTTGTAAGAGAAGTAAATGCGAGGGTCTTGGCAAGAGGCGTGGAGTTAAAAGATAAAGAATCACACATAAAGTGGGAGTTGTCACAGTTGCTCTTTGCTGATGACACTGTGCTCCTGGGAGATTCTGAAGAGAAGTTGCAGAGATTGGTGGATGAATTTGGTAGGGTATGCAAAAGAAGAAAATTAAAGGTGAATACAGGAAAGAGTAAGGTTATGAGGATAACAAAAAGATTAGGTGATGAAAGATTGGATATCAGATTGGAGGGAGAGAGTATGGAGGAGGTGAATGTATTCAGATATTTGGGAGTGGACGTGTCAGCGGATGGGTCTATGAAAGATGAGGTGAATCATAGAATTGATGAGGGAAAAAGAGTGAGTGGTGCACTTAGGAGTCTGTGGAGACAAAGAACTTTGTCCTTGGAGGCAAAGAGGGGAATGTATGAGAGTATAGTTTTACCAACGCTCTTATATGGGTGTTGCAGCGAGGAGAAGGCTGGAGGCAGTGGAGATGTCATGTCTGAGGGCAATGTGTGGTGTGAATATAATGCAGAGAATTCGTAGTTTGGAAGTTAGGAGGAGGTGCGGGATTACAAAAACTGTTGTCCAGAGGGCTGAGGAAAGGTTGTTGAGGTGGTTCGGACATGTAGAGAGAATGGAGCGAAACAGAATGACTTCAAGAGTGTATCAGTCTGTAGTGGAAGGAAGGCGGGGTAGGGGTCGGCCTAGGAAGGGTTGGAGGGAGGGGGGTAAAGGAGGTTTTGTGTGCGAGGGGCTTGGACTTCCAGCAGGCATGCGTGAGCGTGTTTGATAGGAGTGAATGGAGACAAATGGTTTTTAATACTTGACGTGCTGTTGGAGTGTGAGCAAAGTAACATTTATGAAGGGGTTCAGGGAAACCGGCAGGCCGGACTTGAGTCCTGGAGATGGGAAGTACAGTGCCTGCACTCTGAAGGAGGGGTGTTAATGTTGCAGTTTAAAAACTGTAGTGTAAAGCACCCTTCTGGCAAGACAGTGATGGAGTGAATGATGGTGAAAGTTTTTCTTTTTCGGGCCACCCTGCCTTGCTGGGAATCGGCCAGTGTGATAATAATAATAATATAATTATAATTATAATATTTTTTTCATCAGGGAGCGCTAAACTCGTCGGGGTTAAAGAGTGCCTGGCTAATGGGAGGTCATGAAGTTGGATTCAAGGAATGGGAAGATGCTTCCTGACCAGCACCCGGGCACACCTCTCTCCCTCCCCTCAACATAGTATATATATATATATATATATATATATATATATATATATATATATATATATATATATATATATATATATATATATATCGCCTCCCACCGAGGCAGGGTGACCCAAAAATAAAGAAAATCCCTAAAAAGAAAATATTTTCATCATTCAACACTTTCACTTCACATAATCACTGTCTTTGCAAAGGCGCTCAGATACCACAGTTCAGAAGTCCCTCCAAGCTGTCAATATCCCAGACCCCTCCTTTAAAGTGTAGGCATTGTATTTCCCATTTCCAAGACTCAAGTCCGGCTAAATCTATAATAACCGGTTTCCCTGAATCCCGTCACTAAATATTACCCTGCTCACACTCCAACAGCTCGTCAAGTACCAAACACAATTTGTCTCCATTTACTCCTATCTAACAAGCTCACACACGCTTGCTGGAAGTCCAAGCCCCTCGTCCACAAAACCTCCTTTACCCCTTCCCTCCAACCTTTACGAGGACGACCCCTACCCCTCCTTCCTTCCCCTACAGATTTATATGCTCTCCAAATCATTCTACTTTGACCTATTCTCTCTAAATGACCAAACCATCTCAACAAACCCTCTTCAGCCCTCTGACTAATACTTTTATTAACTCCACACCTTCTCCTAATTTCCACATTCCGAATTTTCTGCATAATATTTACACCACACATTGCTCTTAGACAGGACATCTCCACTGCCTCCAACCGCCTCCTCGGTGCAGCATTTACAACCCAAGCTTCACACCCATATAAAAGTCTTGGTACTACTATACTTTTATACATTCCCTTCTTTGGTATAAACCTTGGTAATAAATACTGACAAGTTGGTTTAGAAAGACACGTAAGCAAACACTATGACATATTTATTAGAAAACGTTTCGGTCCTGGGACCTTGATCACTTCTAACATACAGATGTTGTTAAAGATTCGCCGGTATTCTCCCGGCCCGGGCCCTTCCAAGTGGTGGCCCGGCACTGGCTCCCTGTCTAAGGAGTGTCTGAGACCTAAGTCTCCCATGGGAGGAGGCACAAGTACCCCACTCATCTTGTGAGCTACAAACTCGGGCTCTGGCACCAACCCTGCCCTAGAAGGGCAAGGCATGGTGTCGATCGTGCTAGCGCTGTGCTCTCCTGTGTAGAGTGTCGTGTGTTGGTGTTCATTTTCATTCATTCATGTTGATTCGCCGGCACTCCCGGCCCAGGTCTTCTCCAGATGGTGACCCGGCAGTGGCCCCCCGGGTGGGGGGGTGACGATCATCTTCTTTCTTCTTTCTTGGCCCTCCGGTTGGAGGGTGTCGTCTTCTTCTATCTTTTGCTGACTTCCCCGAAGAGAAGCGCAGTCAGGCAGAGCCACACCCCAGCTTTAGCGGACAGCAAAGTGCTGGGGAAACTTATCTTCATGGTGAATGGTCATGGATAGCCGTGCTAGAGGAGGGTACCGTCTTCAAGGTCCCCATTCTGAAGCATCCTGAATTTTATCTTTGAGGTGTTCTCGACTTCCACAAGGTGTTGGGTGTTGGCAGTGAGTAGTCTGGTCATGTCTGCAGTGGTGTATGTAACAGTTTGGTCGTAGGTATAATTGACTGTTCCGTTCTGGAGGTGCTGATGGATTTCTGAAGACAGCATTGTATTCTTATACTTCTTGGTTGTGTAGAAGTATACACCCTTCAGGTATCGGACTTGTTGTGGTGCAGCAGTGTCAGTGGCACCGTGAGGTGCATCCGCAGTTTCTTGTGTTTTTGCTTTCTTGGCTGGTGGCTGAACTGGTGAAGGCGAGATTTCCGACTGGTCAGTTGCTCTAGCAGTGGATGCAAGCGGTAGTGGACTCTCATTGGTGGAGTTTGCCGACGTCTCAATGGTCTCTGATTGGTCCATCTCTGTGTCTAGTGAAGGTTGTGACAGCGGTGGAGCAGCGGTGATGCTGGTAATATTTGCAGTAGATTTTAGGATCTCAGTGGAAGGTGGTGATGCAGGGAATGTGAGGCCAGGCATATTATTTAGTTTGAAAAGTTCATTGATGGTGGTGTTGAAGAAACCAGGCTCAGCTGCATTCTGTACATGAGCATACATAATGCAATAAAGAATCTTGGTGGAGTCGGCAGTAGGTGCTGGCAGGGAAGTGGTGGGAGCAGCTTGCGTGGCTTGTAGTATCTTGGTAGTGTCTGCTTGAAGCTTGGCGATAGCAGAATATGTGGTTGCTTGTGGGTTAGGTTTCTTTTGTTGTTGTTGTTTCTTGAGTATGTCTCTTCTGGTAGGGCACCTGGCAGCAAGAGTATGGTGGTCATTCTTGTAGTTCAAGCATTTAGGTGGTGAAGCAGTAGTGCAATTCTTGAAGTCATGACCCTCACGGTCACAGGTGGAGCAGAACTTCTTGTCCTTGGTAGGACAATCATTTGTGGTGTGTAAGTATGAGTAACAATTATAGCACTGTGAGATATCTTGGAATTTCTCTGCTTCGATGAAGGCTGGGTTGATGTGGAAGTAGTGAATAGCCAGGCCCTCAGCGAGAGCTCTGGCGGCCATGTTGACGTCACTGAAGGTGAGCTTCAGCACTGGGTATTTTAGTAATGAAGTCCACCTTGGCCCAAGGGTTCTTTGCTTCGATAGATGACTTGATTTCTTCAGTGGCCTGTACAGTGATAAGATTGTCGAGTCGCTTGAGGAACACAGTTCTCCTGGCCCTCAGTGCTGCGAAAGTCAAGACAAGAAATCCCTGGTCTCGTAGAGTGGTAGTAGCAGTAGTGGTAAGTAGTTTCAGAGGTAGAAAGACATTATATATATAGGCGGAGAGTGAGGTGTGACGCACGTGACCTGAGGAATGTCATAACAACATAAGAATGGAGGAACACTGTAGAAGGCCTACTGGCCCATGCGAGGCAGGTCCTTATCAAAACAACCTCTACCTATGATGAGGACGGGTAGACGATGAAATCATGTGACCCGTCCTCATCATAGGTAGAGGTTGTTTTGATAAGGACCTGCCTCGCATGGGCCAGTAGGCCTTCTACAGTGTTCCTCCATTCTTATGTTCTTATGACATTCCTCAGGTCACGTGCGTCACACCTCACTCTCCGCCTATATATATATAATGTCTTTCTACCTCTGTATGTTAGAAGTGATCAAGGTCCCAGGACCGAAACGTTTTCTAATAAATATGTCATAGTGTTTGCTTTCGTGTCTTTCTAAACCATTCCCTTCTTTACCTCCATAGATAACGTTTTTGTCTCCACATATACCTCAACTCACCACTCACCTTCTTTCCTTCATGAATTCTATGGTTAACCTCATCCTTCATAAATACATCCGCTGAAAAGTCAATTCCCAAATGTCTGAAAACATTTATATATATATATATATATATATATATATATATATATATATATATATATATATATATATATATATATATATATATATATATATATATATATATATATATATATATATATATATATATATGGTGCCGAATATGTAAAACTGGTCAATTAGCAAAACTCATTTAAAATTAAGTCCTTTCTGAAATTTTCTCTTATACGTTTAAAGATAAATTTTTATCATTAATGTTAATGTAAAAATTTTTGATTTTGCACCAAAAGAATCTTAGAAAACTTACTAACCTTATTATAACAAAAACAATTTATTTTAGCCTAACCCAACTAAATACATGTTAAATACGTTTACAATAATTTAGTACTAAATAAACACAATCAAATATATATTTTTTCGTTAGGTTCAGAATGATTTTTGCGAAATTATTGCATACGCAAATTTTCACTTGTCCTATATGGCAAGATGAGCGTTGTTATCATTACATGCTCACATTCGGCTCTTGATCTTCACCTATGTCCTTTGTTTATTATTCTCAATAGTGCAGATATTAGATCTTTCCCAATATTCTTCACATCAGTATTAATATAAGTATTTGTTACTATGTAATTTCTGACTTTGCGAAATTTAGTTCCCTCTTCTTAATTAGTAACACTCTAAACATCCAAAATAATTTATTTCGTTAATAAAGTTAATGCTCATTATTTGTAACTGAAGTCACTGATAAGTGGCACTTGTCAGAGAGTTTGTTGCTTTATTATATTTAATTATAAGCTATCTGCTACACGAGGGTCATGTTGCCCTGGAGTTTACAGGAACGACCCTCGTGTTGTTAATTAATAAGTCAATGAACGTTAAAACTGGCACATACACACGTACTCTGTTTAAATATTATAAAGAGTAAATCTGTCTCCTGATATGCATACACTGAGAGCAGCAGTGTATATACATAGATGTGTTTGGATGAGAGTGACCACGGTATCAGAACACAAATGAATCAAATAAAAATGTATTAAGTGTATGCGCTTGTATTACTTCACCCATCTTTATATTTATATTGCTGCCCTCAGAGCAGACGCATCAGAAGGGAGATTTACTCTTCAGAATATTAATACAAAATATATGTGTGTGTGTGTCAGAGTTTCAACGTTGACTGACTTAATAAAAGCACCTGGGTCCGCCCTGTTAGCTCCACGATAACTACCAATTTCAACCACTTCCAGCACGAAAATGAACTTACGTTTGTCAGACTAGCGTCCCTTATGAATTCACTCAAAAGGAACAATTGAAACAATTCAATATATCAGACAGCAGCTGGGTGTTATATTCCATCCAGCAAACTGTATTTATTGGCTTTGAATGTCAAGTTTGTCATGGTTCAGTGGCAAGTAGGTGCGTTCATTAGGAAGTTTGGTTGGAGGATCGAATGATCCTGGCGGGGTTAGCGACTCATCTAAATAAATAAAGAATGACTGGAGAACTTCATGAACGGCCAAAGGTCTTCACACACTCTCGTTGATCTTTACTACAAAGGCTCACAAATCTTCACGAGTGTTTGTCAAAAATATCACTGCTTCAGTAACTTATTCTCGTATAATTTTTCTAATGTTTGTGGACATTGAACTTAGGTGAGAACACAGAATTTGCTGGGCAGCCTACTGGAGTGTGCTGCCTGACCTCTGAACTGCTCACTACACTGTGTGAAGAATTTAATCAATAGTAATGTAATTTCCTGCTTCTCCTTGTATGACAGGGTCATAATAATGATAATAATAATAATAATAATAATAATAATAATAATAATAATAATAATAATAATAATAATAATAATAATAATAATAATAATAATAATAATAATAATAATAATAATAATAATAATAATAATAATAATAATTATTATTATTATTATTATTATTATTATTATTATTAATATTATAGATCTCTCAACAGTCTGTTCTATTTCAATCTACTTCACTCTGCACTTCCAAATTAAACTTATTATGAATAATAGATATGTTACGCGATTTTTTCAAGGTTATATACACCCAGATGTGATGAATGGTTTGAAAAACCGACAAGTTGAAGACTGAGACACTTATAAAGATGCCCATATGTTGCGTAAGTGTCTCAGTCTTCACACCCAGATGTGTATAACTTCGTTTATATACACCGAGAGATGTATGTTTCACGTTTATGTTGTTAGATTATATACATCGAGAGATGTATGTTTCACGTTTATGTTGTTAGATTATATACATCGAGAGATGTATGTTTCACGTTTATGTTGTTAGATTATATACATCGAGAGATGTATGTTTCACGTTTATGTTGTTAGATTATATACATCGAGAGATGTATGTTTCACGTTTATGTTGTTAGATTATATACACCGAGAGATGTATGTTTCACGTTTATGTTGTTAGATTATATACATCGAGAGATGTATGTTTCACGTTTATGTTGTTAGATTATATACATCGAGAGCTGTATGTCTCACGTTTATGTTGTTAGATTATATACATCGAGAGATGTATGTCTCACGTTTATGTTGTTAGATTATATACATCGAGAGATGTATGTCTCACGTTTATGTTGTTAGATTATATACATCGAGAGATGTATGTTTCACGTTTATGTTGTTAGATTATATACATCGAGAGATGTATGTTTCACGTTTATGTTGTTAGATTATATACATCGAGAGATGTATGTCTCACAATGTATATACACCGTGCTATGTATGACTCTAGGTGTATACACACTGTGAGTTAACTTTAATCAACATTTTATGCAATAAAGTATTCTTGACTGCTGGTGTACAGGTGACATGCAGCCTTGATGACCCTCGTGTAGAAGATAGGTTTTAAACCTAATTAACCACGTGAGTTTTGACAAATTTAATAATTTCACTACGTTTGTTAATGTTAATAACATTAGTGGCTTAGTTATCAAGTTAAAGTAATTATGTTTTGCCTATCTACTACTAAACCAGATTTATATTTACTTCTTCCTATTCAACAAATTCCAGTTCAAAAATAATTTGTGGCTACAAAACAAAATTACACTCCCAACCTATTTGCTAATTTGTTACACCTGTGAATTTTTCCTGAATTATTTTCACTACTGCTGAAATAGCAGATACTGTAATATATTATGTAAGTGGCAGTCACACCTTCATATATAGTGAAGAATAAAATTTATTTTTTTCTTATTTATCATGGACAATGTATGCTGTGTTATACTTTTAATCATTCTGGCTAATATATACTTTAACTTTCGGTCAGAATTCGATTATTATTTTATTGTTTTCACTTACAAGAAAGGCATCCAGCCGCACAAGTCATAGATTCATTTTAATAAAAATTGAATTAATCTTCATATTTATATGAGTTCATACAGTCACAGAGTGGCACCTAGAAGCTGTGAGAAACAGGAATATTCCTCTAGCGCTAACATTCACTTAGGCCGAGAACCAGGAGAACCTGCTAAGGGAATGAAAGATTTAGCGACAATCTTTTGTAGCGTGGTGACCGATTGCTGCAGCATCAGATAATAATAATAATAATAATAATAATAATAATAATAATAATAATAATAATAATAATAATAATAATAATAATAATAGTAATAATAACAATAATAATAATAATAATAACAATAATAATAATAATAATAATAACAATAACAATAATAATAATAATAATAATAATAATAATAATAGTAATAATAATAATAATAATAATAATAATAACAATAATAATAATAATAATAATAATAATAATAATAATAATAATAATAATAATAATAATAGTAATAATAATAATAGTAATAATAATAATAATAATAATAATAATAATAATAATAATAATAATAATAATAATAATAATGCCTTTATTTCTACACGTACATGTTATACACATCTAGCTGACATCAATGACATAATACTTATATAGAAACCCGCTTGTTATGCAGAGAATTTCGGGCAAATTAGGTCAATTTTTACCCAGAATGCGACCCACACCAGTCGGCTAACACCCAGGTACGCATTTTACTGATGGGTGAATATGGACAGCAGGTGTCTTATGGAAACACGTCCTGTTTTCCTGCCGTACCGAGGATCGATCTCCGGACCTCAGTGTGTGATCTGAGTGCACTAGTAATCGTGCTACGGGATAAGTATGGTACTACGTAGTGTGGTGGTATAGCGTTTCCAAGTTTAGCTGGTATTATGTAATGTGGTGGTACAGTATTTTCTTGTTTACGTGGTATTATGTAGCGTGGGGTACAGTGTTTCTGTACCTACCTGGTATTTTGTAGTGGGGTGGTGCAGTCTTTCTGTATCTACCTGGTATTATGTAGTGTAGTGGTACGGTGTTTCTGTGTCTACCTGGTATTATGTAATGTAGTGGTACGGTGTTACTGTGTCTACCTGGTATTATGTAGGGTAGTGGTACGGTGTTACTGTGCCTACCTGGTATTATGTAGTGTAGTGGTACGGTGTTTCTGTGTCTACCTGGTATTATGTAATGTAGTGGTACGGTGTTACTGTGTCTACCTGGTATTATGTAGGGTAGTGGTACGGTGTTACTGTGCCTACCTGGTATTATGTAGTGTAGTGGTACGGTGTTTCTGTGTCTACCTGGTATTATGTAGTGTAGTGGTACGGTGTTTTTGTGTCTACCTGGTATTATGTAATGTAGTGGTACGGTGTTTCTGTGTCTACCTGGTATTATGTAGTGTAGTGGTACGGTGTTTCTGTGTCTACCTGGTATTATGTAGTGTAGTGGTACGGTGCTGCTGTGTCTACCTGGTATTATGTAGTGTAGTGGCACGGTGTTAGTGTGTCTACCTGGTATTATGTAGTGTAGTGGTACGGCGTTACTGTGTCTACCTGGTATTATGTAGTGTAGTGGTACGGTGTTACTGTGTCTACCTGGTATTATGTAGTGTAGTGGTACGGCGTTACTGTGTCTACCTGGTATTATGTAGTGTAGTGGTACGGTGTTACTGTGTCTACCTGGTATTATGTAGTGTAGTGATACGGCGTTTCTGTGCCTACCTGGTATTATCTAGTGTAGTGGTACGGTGCTTCTGTGCCTACCTGGTATTATGTAGTGTAGTGGTACGGTGCTACTGTATCTACCTGGTATTATGTAGTGTAGTGGTACGGTGTTACTGTGTCTACCTGGTATTATGTAGTGTAGTGGTACGGTGTTACTGTGTCTACCTGGTATTATGTAGTGTAGTGGTACGGTGTTTCTGTGCCTACCTGGTATTATGTAGTGTAGTGGTACGGTGTTACTGTGTCTACCCGGTATTATGTAGTGTAGTGGTACGGTGTTACTGTGTCTACCTGGTATTATGTAGTGTAGTGGTACGGTGTTTCTGTGCCTACCTGGTATTATGTAGTGTAGTGGTACGGTGTTTCTGTGCCTACCTGGTATTATGTAGTGTAGTGGTACGGTGTTACTGTGTCTACCTGGTATTATGTAGTGTAGTGGTACGGTGTTTCTGTGCCTACCTGGTATTATGTAGTGTAGTGGTACGGTGTTTGTGTGCCTACCTGGTATTATGTAGTGTAGTGGTAGGGTGTTACTGTGTCTACCTGGTATTATGTAGTGTAGTGGTACGGTGTTACTGTGTCTACCCGGTATTATGTAGTGTAGTGGTACGGTGTTACTGTGTCTACCTGGTATTATGTAGTGTAGTGGTAAGGTGTTACTGTGTCTACTTGGTATTATGTAGTGTGGTGGTTCGGTGTTACTGTGTCTACCTGGTATTATGTAGTGTAGTGGTACGGTGTTACTGTGTCTACCTGGTATTATATAGTGTAGTGGTACGGTGTTACTGTGTCTACCTGGTATTATATAGTGTAGTGGTACGGTGTTTCTGTGTCTACCTGGTATTTAACATGCTTCCACTTCTATTTCCTCTAGATTTGTCCACCGTCTAAGTTAAAGCTTGTTTTCCCAGTGTTCCTGCACGACCTCACGCTGTTGAAACCCACACGTCAGCTGGCTGAATTACATATTTCATACCACAACTTTCCCGATTTGTTTAACACGTCTGCCATCTTCCACCTGGGGAAGGTGTCTCTCTCCCACATTAAAGAGGAACGAAATATTCACCGTCATTCTTTGCATCAACATCTTGCCAAAATTATGCAGACATCACATTCATATGACCCACTGAATTGCAACATTTTCATCCCTTCTTCAAATTGCAGGAAGAATACTCCTCACTCCAGTTACCATCACTAATTTGATACTTTACATAATCTATTTACTCTGCTTAATATTTATTCTACACATTAATTTCAAACAACATCTCTACGCATCTAGCTTTTTCCCCGTAGCAGCATTCAAAGAGTATAACATCACTGTACTCTGTTACATTCCCTTCTTTTACATCCCTTGATCAATATGATCCTTTCCATGGTTGTTCTAACACTTCACCAACCTCCTGTCCCTTACCTGTTCTGTGATTCATCTCGTCTCTGATAGACCCGACCCGTCTACTGATACATTCATTTCCATTTACCTAAATATATTCACTTCTTCCAGTCTTTTAACCTTGAATCTTTCACTTCGTATGACACTCTCCTGCGTCTGCTGTCTAACACAGGTGAACAAAACACCTCCACAGAAAGTCTTATATTTTTTTGTTACGTGTGTTGAAGTATTTCCTATCTCACACTCACTCACTCTTACTCTCTCTCTCTTATATATATATATATATATATATATATATATATATATATATATATATATATATATATATATATATATATATATATATATATATATATATAAAGAGAGAGAGAGAGAGAGAGAGAGAGAGCCACTTCGAGGTTGATGAAATACATTCTAAGAGCACAGTGTGTGTGTTTTATAGTGGATTTTATGGTCAGTGTTCTTCGTTCTTAAATAAAATATGCCACTATAATAATATTTAAAAAATAATGAGAATATAAACCTGAGCAATCCTCGTCAAAAAATGCGTAAAATATTGCCACGTACGCACGGATACAACTCGCTCATTATTTTATGTTATATATTTTGTTCAGCAGTTTGATATCTTTCTTCTGAATTATTAAAGGAGAAGAATAAATTTGGTTTGAAAATTATTTATTATGTATTAAGGGGCTCCACTCTAATAACGTTGTGACGTCATATTACAAGAGAATTTCAATAAGAACCTTCAAAGGCTTTTGTTTATTGTTGACATTCCAAACTCCCAGTAGCCTCTATCTAATATTCTCTCTCTCTCTCTCTGTCTCTCTCTGTGTCTCTCTCTCTGTCTCTCTCTCTGTCTGTCTCTCTCTCTCTCGAGTCTTTATCTTTCTGTTGTATCTATCCCCTCCCCCCCAAAAATCTACAACATTGTCTCTATCCCACTGTCTCAGTTATCTTCTTTTTCTCCTCCGTCTGCTGTCTAACACAGGTAAACAAAAGACCTCCAGAGAAAGTCTTAATACTTCTCGTTGCGTGTGTTGAATTATTTTCTTCTGCACAGCTCTCATATATCATTAAGAGCATTAATGTATTACTAATGAATCCATTACTGTTAAGGATTGTAGGGAATTAACATAGAAAAATATAAACACGATAATTGAAATGCAATGAACATTGATCATCATGAAGCATTAAACAAACATTCAGACAGATATATCAAAAACTATAAAGGAAAAGAAATATTTCGATTTCTAACTTATACACGTACATGAAAAAACAATATATATCTACATGTACACTCACCCACACACACACACACACAAAAAAAAAAAATGCCTTCTTTGATGCAGAGTGTGCTGAAGGTTCGAATCCTACTGTGGATGTATGCTGTATATCCTACTATGGATATATGCTGTATATCATAAATGTATAACCTGTGACCTTATCAAATTATATTCTTTTTAATTACATTACCTAACAGAATACACCATTCTCTTGAATGTTCAGTAACTCATCTAATGACCATATGACCTGTTTCTGCACTACAGATCATTGATTTTAATCGATTTGATTCGATTATATTATACATTGTTATGCTACAACTTTGTACAACTGTAATGCTTCTTGTTTGAAGTACTCATTTGTACTTCATGTTGTAATTTTTTTACTGTTATTTTTACCAGTGAATATATCATTGCTTAGTTAATCTTAAGTTAATTTTA
>NW_027197795.1:25000-42500 GCF_038502225.1 Cherax quadricarinatus
ATATATTTATATATATGTAGTAATGTTTGACAAGCCCTAGATAGTCCCAGCCCCATCATAATGGGTTCGGTGTAATGAAGTAAGTGAGATGATATTCCAGCCTCATAAGTTTTCTGCTGTTGTAATAATTTTGCCGATTCTTGATAATGTGAGAAATCACAAAATTAGACGTAAATCAAACGCAACCAGTTACTGCAGAATTACATATGACTGGATATGAGAGCAAAACTAAATTCTTACTGACCCAAGACTCCCAACACGGAAAACATCTTGCGGGTAACCGTGTATAACCTTGGTGAAGTCAGAGCTAACTTAATGTTGATGTTCACACCGCAGTAATGAGAGGTAATTACCTCTACGTTTCCATAACAGGGCTCACTACGGAGGTAATTGGAGCTAATACAGACCTCAGAAAGTGGACAAGTTTTAGAGAGTGCTCAGTTAGCTCGGTAATGATTGCATCTTAGAGTCTCACTAATACCTTCCCCGGCTCCTGCTGCTTCCCTCCCTGGCTCCTGCTGCTGCCCTCCCTGGCTCCTGCTGTTGCCCTCCCTGGCTCCTGCTGTTGCCCTCCCTGGCTCCTGCTACTGCCCTCCCTGGTTCCTGGTGCTGCTGCCTTGCCTGGCTCCTGCTGCTACCCTTCTTGGCTCCTCCTACTGCCCTCCCTGACTCCTGCTGCTGTTGCCCTCCCCGGCTCCTGCTGCTTCCTCCCTGGCTCCTGCTGCTGCCCTCCCTGGCTCCTGCTGCTGCCCTCCCTGGCTCCTGCTGCTGCCCTCCCTGGCTCCTGCTGCTGCCCTCCCTGGTTCCTGGTGCTGCTGCCTTGCCTGGCTCCTGCTGCTACCCTTCTTGGCTCCTCCTACTGCCCTCCCTGACTCCTGCTGCTGTTGCCCTCCCTGGCTCCTGCTGCTGCCCTCCCTAGCTCCTGCTGCTGCTGCCATTCCTGGCTCCTGCTGCTGCCTTCCCTGGCTCCTTCTGCCGCCATCCCTGGCTCCTGCTGCTGCGCTCCTTCGCCCCTGCTGCCCTCCCTGGGTTTGCTGACCTCCCTGGCTCCTGCTGCTGTCCTCCTTGGCTACTGCTGCTGCCTTCCCTGGATCCGGCTGCAACCCTCTCTGGCTCCCTCTGCTGCTGTCCTCCCTGGTTCCTGCTTAAGATCTTCCAGAGATGATGAAACCTGTTAACTCATTCTTTCGAAGGCGTCTAACCTGGGGGAAACCGGTCTGTCATTAGGTGACGATGGCTCGAGCCTCCACCACTCCTTGAACTGGATAGCCAAAGCTACCTAAGCAGTTTTTAAATACAGTAAAATACAGTGTATTTGTTCTCTTTATTTCGGAAGACAAATGCCAGATACTGATGACAACTCTATTCAAGTTTCGAGTTTGTCTTTATATTTTCACAGACTAACATTGCAAAGGTGGAGGCACATATTGCTACATCGTTATATCGTATGTAGCGAACAGTATCCTTGAAGGTGAGTAAGACACGTGTGTGACAGTTGGATATCTTTCTCGTTGTAACGTTTCGCCCGTTCAGCAAGCTTCTTCAGTCTAATACAGAGCTAAAATATTTAGGACTGAATAAGCCTGCCTAACCAGGAGAAACGTATCGATAATTAAGTTACGTAGCTGCCACCCAGGTGTCTTACTCATCTACCTGTCATGCCTGTGTTCCAGGAATATAGTAAATCCATGAAGAATCAAATCTATACCATTCCCAGCGCTGAATGACTCACGCTACACTAGTGTTTTACTTGCTACTACGACTACTACTACTACTACTACTACTACTACTACTACTACTACTACTACTACTACTACTACTACTACTACTACTACATCTACTGCTACTACTACTACTGTTACTAATACTCCTACTACTACTAATAATAAAGGAGCTATTATTGTCCTCCGTTAACAAAGACACAGAGAAACCTTAGTCGGGAGAGTCGTGGAAGTGTGTGTTGACACGCCTGAGAGTAACCACTGATAAAAATGGAGTCAAACGGGAATCTAAATATGAATGAAAGGACATGTGTATCCTGGTACCTTGGTCGCTGCAGGGTCCTAGGACCTTGGTCACTGCAGGGCCCTAGGGCCTTGGTCACTGCAGGGTCCTAGGACTTTGGTCACTGCAGGGTCCTAGGACCTTGGTCACTGCAGAGTCCTAGGGCTTTGGTCACTGCAGGGTCCTAGGACCTTGGTCACTGCAGGGTCTTAGGACTTTGGTCACTGCAGGGTCCTAGGACCTTGGTCTCTGCAGGGTCCTAGGACCATGGTCACTGCAGGATCCTAGGACCTTGGTCACTGCAGGGTCCCAGGACTTTGGTCACTGCAGGGTCCTAGGACCTTGGTCACTGCAGGGTCCTAGGACCTTGGTCACTGCAGGGTCTTAGGACTTTGGTCACTGCAGGGTCCTAGGACCTTGGTCACTGCAGGGTCCTAGGACCTTGGTCACTGCAGAGTCCTAGGGCTTTGGTCACTGCAGGGTCCTAGGACCTTGGTCACTGCAGGGTCTTAGGACTTTGGTCACTGCAGGGTCCTAGGACCTTGGTCACTGCAGGGTCCTAGGACCATGGTCACTGCAGGATCCTAGGACCTTGGTCACTGCAGGGTCCTAGGACCTTGGTCGCTGCAGGGTCTTAGGACTTTGGTCACTGCAGGGTCCTAGGACCTTGGTCACGGCAGGGTCCTAGGACCGAAATGTAACCAATATAGATACTGGGTACGTTTGTCAGTACCAGTGTACCAATATACCCTCTACCTTGGAAACCCAAAATACAGTGACTATGGAGGAGTGACAGGTCTTCTGTCAAAAATAAAGATCCAGGGAACGTGAATTTAGAGACCAGCCTTCATAGGGAAAGTTGAGTGAGTTGAAAAAAAAGTGATGAGCAAAGTGACAAAGAATGGAATAAATAAAAGGCAGTCAAATAATGCTTTGTCTTAAATAACAACATTAAGAGGAAAATCTGTTGAACGATAGAGCATAGAAAAGCGCATAGCATATTCGACAGGGAATGCACAAAGGATCCAACGCTAGTAACAGAAACAAAACTAAGTCTCATTCACATTAGTAAATATAGGTTATCATATTAAGGAAAGAATAAGAAATACTTGCAAGAGAGAACAGGGAAATTTGTGGTCAATTCCCCTCAAGATTCCACAGTATGTTTACAAAGGCTTGCTGCCAACACAGTAAAACGTTGCTACTGTAAAACCTTCCTTTGCACCTGTCTTTGCTTCAAAGACACAAATTCCGAAGTACTGACGACCACAGAAGAGAATGTTGTAAATATGTCTTAAGGGACTTGTTTATTCTTATAAAACTCAAAGAATTATCAAGAATTATCACCCTGAATACGAAGAGAAGGTTCTCAAGCCTAAAGCATTAAGGAAATATAATAAGAGAAATATAATGAACAAGAATGATAGAAGACTCTAGGTTAATCTGAATAGGCAACAGAAATGGCCAAACATACGGAGTTCAGTCACAGAAAAGCTAACATCACTGGGAAAGAAAAATACAGTGATTTAACTGTTTAGAAATCCGACAGGTTCATAAATGAGACACTTCTGTAACACATGTACATCTTTATTCCAGAAACGTTTTGCTACCTAGTGGCTTCTTCAGTCCACTGCAGAGAAAGGTGAATGATTATGATAAGAAGTTTAAGGTAATTAGTCCCTCAACTCCAGGCTGAGAGACTGATTACCTCAAAATCCTCCACCTTTGTCTGTAATGGACTGAAGAAGCCACTGAATGCCGAAACATTTCCAGAATAAAGGTACCCAAATGTTGCGCAAATGTCTTATCAAAGAGTTCCGTGAACAGAGTGCTATGTGGAGAAGAAGGCTTAAAATTCTTATTTACCTCATCCATAAGGTCAGTTCTTGACTATGTAGCACCACTGTGGAACCCGTACCTAGTCAAAAACAAATTAAAGAAAGCGAGAAGAAAGGAATCCAGATTAATACAGAAGTAGAAGGGTATAGAAAAGGAGTGAAATATACGAGAGATAGGGCATTGTTCAATGGAAACAAAAAAGAATAAGATATAATCACAACATGCAAAATACTCTAGCTTACAAACAGGATAAATAAGGGCTTAGATTTTTATCAGATAATTAATTAGACCGAGATGTTGCACAATAATTGGAATCTATATATGCAAATGAGACATAATGAGAACGCTCTGAGTTATGAAGCAGGACATGACGACGTCACACACGGGTTCAGGGACAGATGTGATGAAGGAGTCTCGTGTGACAAGGTTCAGAGTTGAGAGACGCGGCCACGTGCAACATCAAACAGGTAATTAAGAATAGCTGAGCATAATATCGAGCACAACAAAATAGACGCTCTTCAAGCTAACTGTTTTAATCATTTCTGCTGTAAATGCTCAAGTGGCGAATCTTTAACAAAGAGTTAAAACATGATTGCAAACAGACCACGGAACAGGCGAGGTTTGAACCCATGGCAAGTAAGTCCTAAAACTTACAGGCCAGTGCGTTAACCACTCTGACGTCTGGCTCTAAAAGATTCATCCACGTAGGTATATTTCTATAAACCATAGGAAGGTTAGCATGAGCCACCACTGAGACCACAAATACAGAGTAGTTAAACCCCAAAAGCGATCCGAAAGTGGAATGACCAAGACGAAGAAGAGGTGGAAAGAAACTTTACAAACAACTTCAAGAATAGTAGGATAGATTAAAGATTGCCACAGCCAGTTATGAGACAGGGCCAAGAGCTAAGAATTGACCCTTGTAACCACAGTTAAGTGAGAGTGAGCTGAGTCTTCTCACTGTCTTCCAGTTGTGAGAGAAGATGAAGCCAGCCCAGGTGTGAGTGCAATTAGGGTGGACTAATAAAGTTACACCAAGTTACGAGGGTTTGGAAGTGGTAATAAGCGTGTCATTAGCATTTTAATATCCCCTGCTTCGCGAGGTATCGTGCGGGCTGACCAAGGAGCCAGTAACTGGGAGGTATCGTGCGGGCTGACAAAGGAGCCAGTAACTGGGAGGTATCGTGCGGGCTGACCAAGGAGCCAGTAACTGGGAGGTATAGTGCGGGCTGACCAAGGAGCCAGTAACTGGGAGGTATCGTGCGGGCTGACCAAGGAGCCAGTAACTGGGAGGTATCGTGCGGGCTGACCAAGGAGCCAGTAACTGGGAGGTATCGTGCGGGCTGACCATGGAGCCAGTAACTGGGAGGTATTGTGCGGGCTGACAAAGGAGCCAGTAACTGGGAGGTATCGTGCGGGCTGACCAAGGAGCCAGTAACTGGGAGGTATCGTGCGGGCTGACCAAGGAGCCAGTAACTGGGAGGTATAGTGCGGGCTGACCAAGGAGCCAGTAACTGGGAGGTATCGTGCGGGCTGACCAAGGAGCCAGTAACTAGTACTGACCAAGGAGCCAGTAACTATATCGTGCGGGCTGCATGGAGCCAGTAACTGATTGTGCGGGCTGACAAAGGAGCCAGTAACTGGGAGGTATCGTGCGGGCTGACCAAGGAGCCAGTAACTGGGAGGTATCGTGCGGGCTGACCAAGGAGCCAGTAACTGGGAGGTATCGTGCGGGCTGACCAAGGAGCCAGTAACTGGGAGGTATCGTGCGGGCTGACCAAAGGAGCCAGTAACTGGGATCGTGCGGGTATCGTGCGGGCTGACCAAGGAGCCAGTAACTGGGAGGTATCGTGCGGGCTGACCATGGAGCCAGTAACTGGGAGGTATTGTGCGGGCTGACAAAGGAGCCAGTAACTGGGAGGTATCGTGCGGGCTGACCAAGGAGCCAGTAACTGGGAGGTATCGTGCGGGCTGACCAAGGAGCCAGTAACTGGGAGGTATCGTGCGGGCTGACCAAGGAGCCAGTAACTGGGAAGTATCGTGCGGGCTGACCAAGGAGCCAGTAACTGGGAGGTATCGTGCGGGCTGACCATGGAGCCAGTAACTGGGATGTATGGTGCGGGCTGACAAAGGAGCCAGTAACTGGGAGGTGCGGGCTATAACTGGGAGGTATCGTGCGGGTGACCAAGGAGGTAACTGACTGACCAAGGAGCCAGTAACTGGGAGGTATCGTGCGGGCTGACCAAGGAGCCAGTAACTGGGAGGTATATCGTGCGGGTGCGGGCTGACCAAGGAGCCAGTAGGTACTGACCAAGGGAGTAACTGGGAGGTATCGTGCGGGCTGACCAAGGAGCCAGTAACTGGGAGGTATGGTGCGGGCTGACCAAGGAGCCAGTAACTGGGAGGTATCGTGCGGGCTGACCAAGGAGCCAGTAACTGTGAGGTATCGTGCGGGCTGACCAAGGAGCCAGTAACTGGGAGGTATCGTGCGGGCTGACCAAGGAGCCAGTAACTGGGAGGTATCGTGCGGGCTGACCAAGGAGCCAGTAACTGGGAGGTATCGTGCGGGCTGACCAAGGAGCCAGTAACTGGGAAGTATCGTGCGGGCTGACCAAGGAGCCAGTAACTGGGAGGTATCGTGCGGGCTGACCAAGGAGCCAGTAACTGGGAGGTATCGTGCGGGCTGACCAAGGAGCCAGTAACTGGGAGGTATCGTGCGGGCTGACCAAGGAGCCAGTAACTGGGAGGTATCGTGCGGGCTGACCAAGGAGCCAGTAACTGGGAGGTATCGTGCGGGCTGACCAAGGAGCCAGTAACTGGGAAGTATCGTGCGGGCTAACCAAGGAGCCAGTAACTGGGAGGTATCGTGCGGGCTGACCAAGGAGCCAGTAACTAGTATCGTGCGGGCTGACCAAGGAGCCAGTAACTGGGAGGTATCGTGCGGGCTGACCAAGGAGCCAGTAACTGGGAGGTATCGTGCGGGCTGACCAAGGAGCCAGTAACTGGGAGGTACTGAGCCAGTAACTGGGAAGTATCGTGCGGGCTGACCAAGGAGCCAGTAACTGCAGCCAGAGGTATCGTGCGGGCTGACCAAGGAGCCCTGGGAGGTATCGTGCGGGGAGCCAGTAACTGGGAGTATCGTATGACCAAGGAGCCAGTGCGGGCTGACCAAGGAGCCAGTAACTGGGAGGTATCGTGCGGGCTGACCAAGGAACCAGTAACTGGGAGGCTGACTGATTAAGGAGCCAGTAACTGGGAGGTATCGTGCGGGCTGACCAAGGAGCCAGTAACTGGGAGGTATCGTGCGGGCTGACCAAGGAGCCAGTAACTGGGAGGTATCGTGCGGGCTGACCAAGGAGCCAGTAACTGGGAGGTATCGTGCGGGCTGACCAAGGAGCCAGTAACTGGGAGGTATCGTGCGGGCTGACCAAGGAGCCAGTAACTGGGAGGTATCGTGCGGGCTGACCAAGGAGCCAGTAACTGGGAGGTATCGTGCGGGCTGACCAAGGAGCCAGTAACTGGGAAGTATCGTGCGGGCTGACCAAGGAGCCAGTAACTGGGAGGTATCGTGCGGGCTGACCAAGGAGCCAGTAACTGGGAGGTATCGTGCGGGCTGACCAAGGAGCCAGTAACTGGGAGGTATCGTGCTGGGAGGCTGCAGGCTGATCAAGGAGCCAGTAACTGGGAGGTATCGTGCGGGCTGACCAAGGAGCCAGTAACTGGGAGGTATCGTGCGGGCTGACCAAGGAGCCAGTAACTGGGAGGTATCGTGCGGGCTGACCAAGGAGCCAGTAACTGGGAGGTATCGTGCGGGCTGACCAAGGAGCCAGTAACTGGGAGGTATCGTGCGGGCTGACCAAGGAGCCAGTAACTGGGAGGTATCGTGCGGGCTGACCAAGGAGCCAGTAACTGGGAGGTATCGTGCGGGCTGACCAAGGAGCCAGTAACTGGGAAGTATCGTGCGGGCTGACCAAGGAGCCAGTAACTGGGAGGTATCGTGCGGGCTGACCAAGGAGCCAGTAACTGGGAAGTATCGTGCGGGTGACCAAGGAGCCAGTAACTGGGAAGTATCGTGCGGGCTGACAAAGGAGCCAGTAACTGGGAGGTATCGTGCGGGCTGACCAAGGAGCCAGTACCTGGGAGGTATCGTGCGGGCTGACCAAGGAGCCAGTAACTGGGAAGTATCGTATGACCAAGGAGCCAGTAACTGGGAGGTATCGTGCAGGCTGATCAAGGAGCCAGTAACTGGGAGGTATCGTGAGGGCTGACCAAGGAGCCAGTAACTGGGAGGTATCGTGCGGGCTGATCAAGGAGCCAGTAACTGGGAGGTATTGTGCGGGCTGACCAAGGAGCCAGTAACTGGGAGGTATCGTGCGGGCTGACCAAGGAGCCAGTAACTGGGAGGTATCGTGCGGGCTGACCAAGGAGCCAGTAACTGGGAGGTATCGTGCGGGCTGACCAAGGAGCCAGTAACTGGGAGGTATCGTGCGGGCTGACCAAGGAGCCAGTAACTCGGAAGTATCTTGCGGGCTAACCAAGGAGCCAGTAACTGGGAGGTATCTGGGAGTTTTCGTGCGGGCTGACCAAGGAGCCAGTAACTGGGAGGTATCGTGCGGGCTGACCAAGGAGCCAGTAACTGGGAAGTATCGTGCGGGCTGACCAAGGAGCCAGTAACTGGCAGGTATCGTGCAGGCTGACCAAGGAGCCAGTAACTGGGAGGTATCGTGCGGGCTGACCAAGGAGCCAGTAACTGGGAGGTATCGTGCAGGCTGATCAAGGAGCCAGTAACTGGGAGGTATCGTGAGGGCTGACCAAGGAGCCAGTAACTGGGAGGTATCGTGCGGGCTGACCAAGGAGCCAGTAACTGGGAGGTATCGTGCAGGCTGATCAAGGAGCCAGTAACTGGGAGGTATCGTGCGGGCTGACCAAGGAGCCAGTAACTGGGAGGTATCGTGCAGGCTGACCAAGGAGTCAGTAACTGGGAAGTATCGTGCAGGCTGACCAAGGAGCCAGTAACTGGGAGGTATCGTGCGGGCTGATCAAGGAGCCAGTAACTGGGAGGTAGTGACCAAGGAGCCAGTAGCTGGGAGGTATCGTGCGGGCTGACCAAGGAGCCAGTAACTGGGAGGTATCGTGCGGACTGACCAAGGAGCCAGTAACTGGGAAGTATCGTGCGGGCTGACCAAGGAGCCAGTAACTGGGAGGTATCGTGCTGGCTGACCAAGGACCCAGTAACTGTGAGGTATCGTGGGCTGACCAAGGAGCCAGTAACTGGGAGGTATCGTGCGGACTGACCAAGGAGCCAGTAACTGGGAAGTATCGTGCAGGCTGACCAAGGAGCCAGTAACTGGGAGGTATCGTGCGGGCTGGCCAAGGAGCCAGTAACTGGGAGGTATCGTGCGGGCTGACCAAGGAGCCAGTAACTGGGAGGGTCAGGGCTACTTCATTCTTGTACTGAGAATCTGTTTGGTTACAGCTTCTCGAGGGCCGAGAAAAACTAATTTTGGGTGTGATTTACAGGGCCCCAAATCTTGATAGGGAGTGCAGTAAACTTCTATGGGACGAAATTCGTAAGGCATCTACATACGAAAATGTTGTGCTAATGGGAGATTTCAACTATAGACAGATTGACTGGAGCAATTTGACAGGAAATTTAGAGTCAGGTGACTTTCTTGATACGATCCAGTATTGTTTTTTAAAACAGTTTGTGACAGAGCCAACTAGGGGAAATAACCTCCTTGACTTGGTTCTTGCCAGTAGGGAAACACTAATTAATAATCTTGAGGTTAATGATGAGCTTGGGGAAAGTGATCACAAATCACTCAGTTTTAATATATCATGGAATTCCCCTAATAATGACAATCAAGTCTCCGTCCCTGACTTTCGCTTGGCTGATTTCATAGGACTGAAAAATTACTTAGGTGGGCTGAACTGGAATGACCTGACTAAGGGTCAGGTAGGTGGTGATGGTTGCCGATATGATGCTTTCCAGGGCATAGTTCTAGCTGCTCAGTCAAATTATGTTCCAAATAGGGAAATCAGATCAAACAAAAATGATCCTAAATGGATGAACAATAGATTAAAAAGGAGAGGCATATATAGGCAAATCAAAAGAGGAGAGGGGCAATTGAGAAATCGATATATTCAGTTAAAGAGAGAAATAAAAAAGGGAATTAGAAAAGCAAAAAGAGATTATGAGGTTAAAGTTGCAAGAGAATCGAAGACTAACCCAAAAGGATTCTTTCAGGTATACAGAAGTAAGATCAGGGACAAGAAAGGCCCACTCAAAAGTTCCTCGGGTCAGCTCACTGACAGTGATAAGGAAATGTGTAGAATTTTTAACACATACTTCCTCTCAGTTTTTACACAGGAGGATACCAGCGATATTCCAGTAATGATAAATTATGTAGAACAGGACGATAATAAACTGTGCACTATTAGGGTCACAAGTGACATGGTCCTTAGGCAAATAGATAAATTAAAACCTAACAAATCCCCAGGCCCTGATGAACTGTATGCAAGGGTTCTAAAGGAATGTAAAGAGGAGCTTAGCACACCTTTGGCTAATCTTTTCAACATATCACTACAAACTGGCATGGTGCCAGATAAGTGGAAAATGGCAAATGTGATACCTATTTTCAAAACAGGTGACAGGTCCTTAGCTTCGAACTATAGACCAATAGCCTAACCTCCATAGTGGGAAAATTTATGGAATCAATAATTGCCGAGGCAGTTCGTAGCCACCTTGAAAAGCATAAATTAATCAACGAATCTCAGCATGGTTTTACAAAGGGGCGTTCCTGCCTTACGAATTTATTAACTTTTTTCACTAAGGTATTTGAGGAGGTAGATCATGGTAATGAATATGATATTGTGTATATGGACTTCAGTAAGGCTTTTGACAGGGTCCCACATCAGAGACTATTGAGGAAAATTAAAGCACATGGAATAGGAGCAGAGATTTTTTCCTGGATAAAGGCATGGTTGACAAATAGGCAGCAGAGAGTTTGCATAAATGGGGAGAAATCAGAGTGGGGAAGCGTCACGAGCGGTGTTCCACAGGGGTCAGTGTTGGGCCCCCTGCTGTTCACAATCTACATAAACGACATAGATGAGGGCATAAAGAGCGACATCGGCAAGTTTGCCGATGACACCAAAATAGGCCGTCGAATTCATTCTGACGAGGACATTCGAGCACTCCAGGAAGATTTGAATAGACTGATGCAGTGGTCGGAGAAGTGGCAGATGCAGTTTAATATAGACAAATGCAAAGTTCTAAATGTTGGACAGGACAATAACCATGCCACATATAAACTAAATAATGTAGATCTTAATATTACGGATTGCGAAAAAGATTTAGGAGTTCTGGTTAGCAGTAATCTGAAACCAAGACAACAGTGCATAAGTGTTCGCAATAAAGCTAATAGAATCCTTGGCTTCATATCAAGAAGCATAAATAATAGGAGTCCTCAGGTTGTTCTTGGTTAGGCCTCATTTAGATTATGCTGCACAGTTTTGGTCACCGTATTACAGAATGGATATAAATTCTCTGGAAAATGTACAAAGGAGGATGACAAAGTTGATCCCATGTATCAGAAATCTTCCCTATGAGGATAGACTAAGGGCCCTGAAACTGCACTCTCTAGAAAGACGTAGAATTAGGGGGGATATGATTGAGGTGTATAAATGGAAGACAGGAATAAATAAAGGGGATGTAAATAGTGTGCTGAAAATATCTAGCCTAGACAGGACTCGCAGCAATGGTTTTAAGTTGGAAAAATTCAGATTCAGGAAGGATATAGGAAAGTACTGGTTTGGTAATAGAGTTGTGGATGAGTGGAACAAACTCCCAAGTACCGTTATAGAGGCCAGAACGTTGTGTGGCTTTAAAGATAGGTTGGATAGATACATGAGTAGATGTGGGTGGGTGTGAGTTAGACCTGATAGCTTGTGCTACCAGGTCGGTTGCCGTGTTCCTCCCTTAAGTCAATGTGACCTGACCTGACTAGGTTGGGTGCATTGGCATAAGCCTGTAGGAGACTTGGACCTGCCTCGCATGGGCCAGTAGGCCTTCTGCAGTGTTCCATCGTTCTTATGTTCTTATGTTCTTATGTAAATAACATTTCAATATTACTAACTCACCTGAGTTCATTCAAAGAGCATGTGTGTGTGTGTGTGTGTGTGTGTGTGTGTGTACTCACCTAGTTGTACTCACCTAGTTGAGGTTGCAGGGGTCGAGTCCGAGCTCCTGGCCCCGCCTCTTCACTCATCGCTACTAGGTCACTCTCCCTGAACCGTGAGCTTTATCGTACCTCTGCTTAAAGCTATGTATGGATCCTGCCTCCACTACATCGCTTCCCAAACTATTCCACTTACTGACTACTCTGTGGCTGAAGAAATACTTCCTAACATCCCTGTGATTCATCTGTGTCTTCAACTTCCAACTGTGTCCCCTTGTTACTGTGTCCAATCTCTGGAACATCCTGTCTTTGTCCACCTTGTCAATTCCTCTCAGTATTTTGTATGTCGTTATCATGTCCCCCCTATCTCTCCTGTCCTCCAGTGTCGTCAGGTTGATTTCCCTTAACCTCTCCTCGTAGGACATACCTCTTAGCTCTGGGACTAGTCTTGTTGCAAACCTTTGCACTTTCTCTAGTTTCTTTACGTGCTTGGCTAGGTGTGGGTTCCAAACTGGTGCCGCATACTCCAATATGGGCCTAACGTACACGGTGTATAGGGTCCTGAACGATTCCTTATTAAGATGTCGGAATGCTGTTCTGAGGTTTGCCAGGCGCCCATATGCTGCAGCAGTTATTTGGTTGATGTGCGCTTCAGGAGATGTGCCTGGTGTTATACTCACCCCAAGATCTTTTTCCTTGAGTGATGTTTGTAGTCTCTGACCCCTAGACTGTACTCCATCTGCGGTCTTCTTTGCCCTTCCCCAATCCTCATGACTTTGCACTTGGTGGGATTGAACTCCAGGAGCCAGTTGCTGGACCAGGTCTGCAGCCTGTCCAGATCCCTTTGTATTTCTGCCTGGTCTTCGATCGAATGAACTCTTCTCATCAACTTCACGTCATCTGCAAACAGTGACACCTCGGAGTTTATTCCTTCCGTCATGTTCACAAATACCAGAAACAGCACTGGTCCTAGGACTGACCCCTGTGGGACCCCACTGGTCACAGGTGCCCACTCTGACACCTCGCCTCGTACCATTACTCTCTGCTGTCTTCCTGACAAGTATTCCCTGATCCATTGGAGTGCCTTCCCTGTTATTCCTGCTTGGTCCTCCAGTTTTTGCACTAATCTCTTGTGTGGTACTGTGTCAAACGCCTTCTTGCAGTCTAAGAAAATGCAATCCACCCACCCCTCTCTCTCTTCTCTTACTGCTGTCACCATGTCATAGAACTCCAGTAGGTTTGTGACACAGGATTTCCCGTCTCTGAAACCATGTTGTCTGCTGGTGATGAGATCATTCCTTTCTAGATGTTCCACCATTCTTCTCCTGACAATCTTTTCCATGATTTTGCATGCTATACATGTCAGTGACACTGGTCTGTAGTTTAGTGCTTCATGTCTGTCTCCTTTTTTAAAGATTGGTACCACATTTGCTGTCTTCCATGCCTCAGGCAATCTCCCTGTTTCGATAGATGTATTGAATATTGTTGTTAGGGGTACACATAGCACCTCTGCTCCCTCTCTCAGGACCCATGGAGAGATGTTATCTGGCCCCATTGCCTTTGAGGTATCTAGCTCACTCAGAAGCCTCTTCACTTCTTCCTCGGTTGTGTGTACTGTGTCCAGCACATGGTGGTGTACCCAACCTCTCCGTCTTTCTGGAGCCCCTTCTGTCTCCTCTGTGAACACTTCTTTGAATCTCTTGTTGAGTTCCTCACATACTTCACTGTCATTTCTTGTTGTCTCTCCTCCTTCCTTCCTTAGCCTGATTATCTGGTCCTTGACTGTTGTTTTCCTCCTGATGTGGCTGTATAACAGTTTCGGGTCAGATTTGGCTTTCGCTGCTATGTCATTTTCATATTTTCTTTGGGCCTCCCTTCTTATCTGTGCATATTCGTTTCTGGCTCTACGACTGCTCTCCTTATTCTCCTGGGTCCTTTGCCTTCTATATTTCTTCCATTCCCTAGCACACTTGGTTTTTGCCTCCTTGCACCTTTGGGTTAACCATGGGCTCATCCTGGCTTCTTCATTATTCCTGTTACCCTTGGGTACAAACCTCTCCTCAGCCTCCTTGCATTTTGTTGCTACATATTCCATCATCTCATTAACTGGCTTCCCTGCCAGTTCTCTGTCCCACTGAACCCCGTTCAGGAAGTTCCTCATTCCTGTGTAGTCCCCTTTCTTGTAGTTTGGCTTCATTCGTCCTGGCCTTCCTGCTTCTCCCTCCACTTGTAGCTCTTCTGTGTATTCGAAGCTTAAAACCACATGGTCACTGGCCCCAAGGGGTCTTTCATATGTGATGACCTCGATATCTGCACTACTCAAGGTGAATACTAAATCCAGCCTTGCTGGTTCATCCTCTCCTCTCTCTCGTGTAGTGTCCCTTTCGTGTTGGTACATGAAGTTTTCCAGTACCACCTCCATCATCTTAGCCCTCCATGTATCTTGGCCCCCATGCGGGTCCAAGTTCTCCCAATCGATCTCCTTGTAGTTAAAGTCACCCATGATCAGGAGCTTTGCCTTGCATGCATGAGCTCTTCTGGCCACTGTAGCCAGTGTGTCAACCATCGCTCTATTGCTCTCGTCGTACTCTTGCCTTGGCCTCCTGCTGTTCTGTGGTGGATTATACATCACTGCTATTACCACCTTGGGACCTCCAGAGTGAAGCGTTCCCGCTATGTAATCACTTTCTTCTCCGCTGTCTCCTCTCTCCAGCTCATCAAAATTCCAGCGATTTTTGATCAGCAATGCCACTCCTCCACCCTCCCTGTTCCCTCTGTCTTTCCTCAGGATTTGGTATCCCGTTGGAAAGATGGCATCTGTTATCATACCTGTAAGCTTGGTTTCAGTGATAGCTATGATGTCCGGTGATGCCTCTTTGACTCTTTCATGCCACTCCTCCCACTTATTTGTTATTCCATCAGCGTTTGTGTACCATACCTTCAGTTTCCTTTCCAACACTGTGGTTTGGGGGGCCTGTGTGGGTGGGAGACCTGGTGGCATACTGTGGGATTCTATAACTCGGTGTTGGGTGGAGACTGTGGGTATGGATTGTAGTGTGTGTTGGGATGGTGTGATAGGTTGTATGGTTCTAAGAATAGTTGTGTGTGTGCTTGCCCTTGCTGTTCTGTTCTGCTCTGACTGACCTCTGCTGGTTCCATCCTTGTCTCTTTTCCTAGCTCCTTTCGCTTTTTTGTGTGTGTGCGTGTGTATGTGTGTGTGTGTGTTTGTCTGTGTGTGTGTGTCTGTGTGTGCTGTTACAGTGTGAATATATCAATATACAAAAGAAATTCTTTGTAACAGAAAGTTTTGAGGGTGATGCGCTATAACAGTCAGTCATCACATGATTTTAGTGTGTGGGACCATTTGGGTGTTGAAGGCTGTTGTGCTATTCATGGTGAATTTTTTTCCTCTACTTCATATCTGTATTTGCACTGTAGTCGTGAGAAAAAAAAACACTGACATGTGTCTTTCACATACCATGACTCGTTCAATAGCACCGTTGACCATAGTCGTGGAATCTCCACGACTATGGTGCTCTTCGCACCTACTCCTAGGTTGAGGGGCTGATTACCTGATCTTCTGTATATAGTCCTACTGTCTTCTAGTTATGTCCTAGAATTTGTATTGATAAAGCCACTGGATGGCGAAACGTCTACAATAAAGATACCCAGATGTTGCACATGTGTCTTAATTTCATCTTGTCGGTATTATATACCATTCTTGCACAACACAACATAAGAACATAAGAAAGAAGGAACACTGCAACAGGCCAACTGATCCATGCGGAGCAGGTCCATGTCCCCTCCCCTCGGATTAGCCTAATGACCCACCCAGTCTGGTCACCTCCACTCAAGGATGGAGCACGGCACCAGACCCAGCAGCACAAGCTAGTCAGGTCCAACTCACACTCACCCACACTCACTCATGTATTTATCTAACCTATTTTTAAAACTACACAACGTTTTAGCCTGAATAACTGTACTCGGGAGTTTTTTTCACTCATCCACAACTCTATTTCCAAACCAGTGCTTTCCTATATCCTTCCTGAATCTGAATTTTTCTAACTTGAAACCATTGTTGCGAGTCCTGTCTTGGCTGGAAATTTTCAGCACCCTATTTACATCCTCTTTATTTATTCCTGTTTTCCATTTATACACCTCAATCATATCCCCCCTAATTCTACGCCTTTCGAGAGAGTGCAGATTCAGGGCCCTCAGACTATCCTCATAAGGAAGATTTCTGATACATGGGATCATCTCTGTCATCCTCCTCTGCACGTTTTCCAGAGCATTTATATCCATTCTGTAATACGGTGACCAGAGCTGTGCAGCATACTCTAAATGAGGCCTAACCAAGGATATATAGAGTTGAAGAACAACCTGAGGACTTCTATTATTTATACTTCTAGATATGAAGCCAAGAATTCTGTTGGTTTTATTGCTAACATTAATGCACTGTTGTTTTGGTTTTAGATTACTGCTAACCAGAACTCCTAAATCCTTTTCGGAATCGGTAGCATTAAGATCTACATTATTTAGTTTATATGTCGCATGGTTATTTTCCTGTCCAACATTTAGAACTTTGCATTTGTCCATATTAAACTGCATCTGCCACTTCTCCGACCATTGCATCATTCTATTCAAATCATCCTGGAGTGCTCTAGTGTTCTCATTAGAATGAATTGGGCGGCCTAATTTGGTGTCATCAGCAAATTTGCTTATGTCGCTATTTATTCCCTCATCTGTCGTTTAAGTAAATTGTGAACAACAACGGGCCCAACACTGACCCCTGAGGAACACCGCTTGTGACGTGCCCCCATTCTGATTTCTCCCCATTTATGCAAACTCTATGCCTCTACCCAGGAAAAAATTTCTCCTATTCCGTGTGCCTTAAGTTTCCGCAATAGCCTCTGATGTGGAACTCTATCGAAAGCCTTACTGAAGTCCATATACACAATATCATATTCATTACCATGATCTACCTCCTCAAACACCTTAGTGAAAAAAGTTAGTAAATTCGTAAGATAGGAACGCCCCTTTGTAAAGCCGTGTTGAGATTCATTAATCAATCTGTGCCTATCAAGATGGCTACGAATTGCTTCGGCAATTATTGATTCCATAAATTTTCCCACTATGGAGGTAAGGCTTATTGGTCTATAGTTCGAAGCCAAGAACCTGTCACCTGCCTTGTAAAATAGGTATTACATGTTGCTCATCAGCCACTACCAAAAAATATTATTTAAAGACACTTTCTGACTTGATGTGACTTATGATAGTCAAGTAGATGTCCAGCCTCTATCTTGCCTGTCCTGCTTCCCTCCAACATTCTTTCTCATGTATTCAATTATCTAATCTTTAAGGGATTGCACTGAAATTTCATTGACTCATAGTCTTTTAATAATTGTTATTCTACATTTTACTTTCTATGTTTAGCGAGTAATCCTACGACTTGTTTCTTAACTATTTTTTGCAGTACC
>NW_027197795.1:47500-54822 GCF_038502225.1 Cherax quadricarinatus
AGCTGGTTTTCAGTTATCCAGTGCATTAACAGCTGGTTTACTGGTATCCAGTGCATGGCAGCTGGTTTACAGGTATCCAGAGCCGTTCTGTCTCATTTTCTCGTGTGTAGGTATCCGGTCTAAAAGGTACTCGCCATTCTTCAAGTTAATCTCACTTCAGAGTTGATGTACATTCATTTATGGAATCTTTTCTCATTTCTTCCCAAGACTCTCTCATACACGCACACAGCTTTAAGAAGAGGTATGATAAGACTCATGGAGCAGGAAGAGTGACCTAGTACCGACCAGTGAAGAGGCAGGGTCAGGAACTGTGACTCGACCCCTGCAACCACAACTAGGTGAGTACACACACACACACACACACACACACACACACACACACACACACACACACACACGTACACGCATACACACGCGCACACGAATACACACACACACACACACACAGGCAGGATCCACACATAACTTTAAGCATAGGTATGATAAAGCTCACGGTTCAGGGAGAGTGACCTAGTAGCGACCAGTGAAGAGGAGGTGCCAGGAGCTCGGACTCGACCCCTGCAACCTCAACTAGGTGAGTGCACACACACACACACACACACACACACACACACACACACACACACACACACACACACACACACACACACACAGCATAGCAACGTCTATCGCAATGATTAAATCATTCAGTGTGATTGATTGTGACATGTTTTGTCTTCTATGTTGAGGTTTGATGTAGGTAGTGTTGCTTTGTTATAGTTCCTGTGATGTAGGTAGTGTTGCTTTGTTATTGTTCCTGTGATGTAGTCAGTGTTGCCTTGTTATAGTTCCTTTGACGTAGCTGGGGTTTCTGTCATTACTTTGATGTAGGCAGTATTGTTCTTTTACGTAGTCAGTGTTGCTATGTATAACCATGTTGTTCACACTGCAATACTTACGTGTTCAATACTGATACGTTAACCAGTAATATTTACAAACGTTTCTTTAAAGTATTTATCTTATATGGGGCCAGGTTCAATTTGGAAGACAGAAATATGGCTGTCGAATGTCACATAGGAGAATATTGTTTATTCCACTCTGATGAAGTTAATAAACAAGTGCCAAAATTTGTTAGCAAAAAAAATGTATTGTTGCATTAGAATACATGTAAAAATGGAAGCAACGGACACTGTATTTATTTGGCTACAGTTTCTCGAGGAACATAAAAAGATAATCTTGAGTGTGATCTACAGACTCCCGCTCCTAGAGAGGGAACAAGGCATATATCTTAGGTCCGAATTTACTAAGGTTTTAGATTAGAAAATGTTTTAATGGGATATTTTAGCTTGAGCCAAATTAAGTGGAGCAATTTGACAGAATATTTTGTGTCTAGCAACGTCTGGATATAATCCACAATTATTAGAACCATCTGTGATAATCAACTAGAACAAATATCCTTCTTGGCTCAATTCTGGCAGACAACAAATCTAATTTATGAATTTGAAGCACATAAAGAACTTAGGTAAAACAATCACAGATCAGTTTCAATATCTCAACGAATTACCTTAATAACTCTAACCAAATCAATGTCACTGATTTCTGTGCTGAAGATTTTAGGTGGTAAAGGGATTACTATGGTAGAGTTCAGTAACCTGAGTGGAGATTATCATGTGGACCAGGATGGTGGAGACGGATGCTTCATAATATTTTTCAAAGCATTGTACAAACTGCCTAAACTACATATGTTGCAGTTTGAAAAAAATAGATCAAATACAAATGACCCTAAATGGATAAACAATTAACTAAATCATCTCGTAGGTCAAAAGAGTCACATTTACAGGTAAATCAAGAGAGGGATATTTAACAGTCCAATAAATTCAATTAAAGAGAAATCGAAATAGGAATATGAAAATATAAAAGAGATTATTGTAAGTTGCAGGGGAATCAAGGTCCAACCCAAATGTTTTTACAAGTATATAGGATTACGATCATGGGAAAAGAGAGGCCCACTTACAAACATCTCAGGTCAGCTCACTGTTTGCGACAAAGAAACGTGTACTATCTTTAACACTTATTTCCACTTTGTTTTCATTTAGGAAGATACAAGTAAAATTCCAGAAATCAGTACGAAAATAAGTTGTCACTAATGACATATTTGTCAGACAAATAGATAAATTATAACCAAACAAATCACCGAACCCTGAAGACTTTTTCAAGGTTTCTGAAGAGATGTTAGGAGACACTCAGGAGACCATCAGCTAGTCATTTTAACTGATCACTTCAAAGAGGTATCATACCATATAAGTGGAAAATGATAGAATTAGATACCCATTTACAAGGTGAAAAACAGATCGTTACCTTCGAATTATAGACCATTCAGCCTAACCTCAGTTTTGGGAAATATTGATGGAATCGATAACTGCAGATAAAAACTAAAACCACCTTAAAAGTTATAAATTGATCAACGAATCTCAGCATGGTTTTCAGAGGAGTGTTGTTGTCTTACGAACCTAGTCGACTTTTTCACTAAGGTATTCGAAGTGATACATCATAGTAATGACGTTCAGTAAGGCCTCTGACAGAGTTGCACACAGACTACTGGAGAAAGTAGATGCACGCGGAATACGAGGGAAATATATCTCCTGGATCGGAAGTGTTGACTGATAGGCAACAGAGTTCACATAAATGTAGAGAAATCAGGGTTGGGACGCTTTACAAGCGTCCCTTGTAATATGTCCCCACTACGTCATAAACTATATATATGACAGAGTAAATAGCGACATAAACAATTTTCGGACGTGACTACAATAGACGGACAAATAAATTCTGTGAGTACACTGGAGCGCTACAGAATGACCTGGATAGGTAGGACAAATGGAAGGTTCTAATCCTGGAAGAGAAAATACCCATGACACTTGGAAAATAAATTATGCAAATCTCAGTAAATATGAATGCCGAAAGTGGATTTAGATGTTCTTGGTTTCATTTTAAGGAATATAAATAGGGATCGTCAGGTTGTATTTAAAATTTATGCATCCTTTGGTAAGGCCTCATTTAGACTAGCTGTAAAATTCTTGTCTCCAAGAAAAGGCAGACAAAGTTGAATCCACATATCAGCAATCTTTCCTACGAAGATAGGCTGAAGGCACTGAATTGGTACTATATGGACAGGCGTAGAATTTGGGCAGATACGAGTGAAGCAAAAAAAATGGAAAACAAGAATAAGCACCAGCGTTATAAATATCGCAGAAATACCTAACCAAGACAAGTCTCGCAACAATAGAATCAAGTTGGACGAATTCAGATTTACAAACGTTGTCAAGAAGCATTGGTTTGGCAGTATACTTGCGGGTGAGTGGAACTGCCAAAAGTGTTGTTGAAGAGAGAACTTTGGGTATTTTTAAAATTTGGTTGGACAAGTATATGACTGGGAGTGGGTGAGTGTGATTAGAACCTGCCTAGCATAGGCCAGTAAGCCTACAGGAGTACTCCTCCTTTCTTATGATTTCTTTTTATATTCTAATAACTGAGTATAGCTAGAACGCATAAATAAAATACCAGAAAAACCATTTACATGAAATCATCAACAAATATCCAAAAACCAGCCAGTAACCGCAGTAAAGTAGATTATTTGATCATAGTGTTGATGAAGCGATCAAAAACAAAAATTTCTTTTTCGAGTTGTGTGTTTTGATGACTAGAGAGGCTAAAGCATCCATGCAGATCATTGGTTGTTTGTGATAACTTGCATTTCCCCGAGGCTGGGACTAGCCAATCAGCTTACTGTATTCATTTATAAATGCACTCAGGCAATATATATATATATATATATATATATATATATATATATATATATATATATATATATATATATATATATATATATATATATATATATATTTATATATATATATATACATATATATATATATATATATATATATATATATATATATATATATATATATATATATATATATATATATATATATATATATATATATATATATGTCGTACCGAATATGTAAAACTTGGGATCTTGGCTTAAATAGCAACGCTCATCTTGCCATATAGGACAAGTGAAAATTTGTGTATGCAATAATTCCGTCAAAATCATTCTGAACCTAACGAAAAAAATATATTTCACTGTGTTTGTTTAGTATTAAATTATTGTAAACAAATTTAAAATATATTTAGTTGGATTAGACTAAAATAAATTGTTCTTGTTACAATAAGGTTAGGTAAGTTTTCAAAGATTCTTTTGGAGCAAAATTAAAAATTTTTACATTAACATTAATGAAAAAAATATATCTTCTAACGTATAAGAGAAAACTGTAGAAAGGACTTAATTTTAAATGAGTTCTTGCAAATTGACCAGTTTTACATATTCGGCACGACATATCTATATATATATATATATATATATATATATATATATATATATATATATATATATATATATATATATATATATATATATATATATATATATATATATGTATATATATATATATATATATATATATATATATATATATATATATATATATATATATATATATATATATATATATATATATATATATATATATATATATATATATATATATATATATATATATATATATATATATATATATATTTATATATATATATAGCTTGGACTCGACCCCTGCAACCTCAACTAGGTGAGTACGCAAACACACACACACACACACACACACACACACACACACACACACACACACACACACACACACCTTGTGTTCACCATGGGCAGCTCAGATATTGAGGACATCAAGTATGAGAGTCCGCTAGGGGCTAGCGACCACGTGGTTCTGTGCTTTGACTACATAGTAGAGCTGCAAGTGGAGAGAATAACAGGAGTTGAATGGGAAAAGCCTGACTATAAAAGAGGGGACTACATAGGGTTGAAGAACTTCTTGCGGGAGGTCCAGTGGGACAGAGAACTGGCAGGAAAGCCAGTAAATGAAATGATGGAATATGTAACTACAAAATGCAAGGAGGCAGTGGAAAGGTTTATTCCCAAGGGCAACAGTAACAACGGGAAGACCAGAACGAGCCCCTGGTTTACCCGACGGTGTAAGGAGGCAAAAACAAAGTGCAATAGAGAATGGAAGAAGTACTGAAGGCAGAGAACACACGAAAATAGGGAGATCAGTCGCAGAGCCAGGAATGAGTATGCACAGGTAAGGAGGGAGGCCCAGCGACAGTATGAAAATGACATAGCATCGAGAATCAAGACTGACCCGAAACTGTTGTATAGCCACATCAGGAGGAAGACAACAGTCAAAGACCAGGTGATCAGATTAAGGACAGAAGGTGGAGAACTCACAAGAAATGATCAGGAGGTATGTGAGGAGCTGAACAGGAGATTTAAGGAAGTTTTTACAGTAGAGACAGGAAGGGCTGTGGGAAGACAGCACAGAAGGGAACATCAAGAGGGAATATACCAACAAGTGTTGGATGACATACGAACAACTGAGGAGGAGGTGAAGAAGCTCTTAAGTGACCTTGACACCTCAAAGGCGATGGGACCGGACAACATCTCCCCATGGGTCCTTAGAGAAGGAGCAGAGATGCTGTGCGTGCCTCTAACCACAATCTTCAACGCATCCATTGAAACTGGGCAACTACCTGAGAAATGGAAGACAGCTAATGTAGTCCCCATATTTAAGAAAGGAAACAGAAACGAGGCACTAAACTACAGACCTGTGTCTCTGACATGTATTGTGTGCAAAGTCATGGAGAAGATTATCAGGAGGAGAGTGGTCGAGCACCTGGAAAGGAACAAGATTATAAATGAAAACCAGCATGGGTTCATGGAAGGCAAATCTTGTATCACAAACCTCCTGGAGTTTTATGACAAGGTAATAGAAGTAAGACACGAGAGAGAGGGGTGGGTAGATTGCGTTTTCCTAGACTGCAGGAAGGCCTTTGACACAGTTCCCCACAAGAGATTAGTGCAGAAGCTGGAGGATCAGGCGCACGTAAAAGGGAGGGCACTGCAATGGATAAGGGAATACCTGACAGGGAGGCAGCAACGAGTCATGGTACGTGAAGAGGTATCACAGTGGGCGCCTGTTACGAGCGGGGTCCCACAGGGGTCAGTTCTAGGACCAGTGCTATTTTTGATATATGTGAACGACATGATGGAAGGAATAGACTCTGAAGTGTCCCTGTACGCAGATGACGTGAAGTTGATGAGAAGAATTAAATCGGACGAGGATGAGGCAGGACTGCAAAGAGACCTGGACAGGCTGGACATGTGGTCCAGAAACTGGCTTCTCGAATTCAATCCAGCCAAATGCAAAGTCATGAAGATTGGGGAGGGGCAAAGAAGACCGCAGACAGAGTATAGGCTAGGTGGACAAAGACTACAGACCTCACTCAGGGAGAAAGACCTTGGGGTGACCATAACACCGAACACATCACCGGAGGCACACATCAACCAAATAACCGCTGCAGCATACGGGCGCCTGGCAAACTTGAGAATAGCGTTCCGATTCCTTAATAAGGAATCGTTCAAGACACTGTACACTGTGTATGTTAGGCCCATACTGGAGTATGCAGCACCAGTCTGGAACCCACACCTGGTCAAGCACGTCAAGAAGTTAGAGAAAGTACAAAGGTTTGCAACAAGGCTAGTCCCAGAGCTCAAGGGAATGTCGTACGAGGAAAGGTTAAGGGAAATCGGACTGACGACACTGGAGGACAGAAGGGTCAGGGGAGACATGATAACGACATACAAGATAGTGCGGGGAATAGACAAGGTGGACAGAGATAGGATGTTCCAGAGAGGGGGCACAGGGACAAGGGGTCACAACTGGAAGCTGAAGACTCAGACGAGTCACAGGGACGTTAGGAAGTATTTCTTCAGTCATAGAGTTGTCAGCAAGTGGAATAGCCTAGCAAGTGAAGTAGTGGAGGCAGGAACCATACATAGTTTTAAGAAGAGGTATGACAAAGCTCAGGAAGCAGAGAGAGAGAGGATCCAGTAGCGATCAGTGAAGAGGCGGGGCCAGGAGCTGAGTCTCGACCCCTGCAACCACAATTAGGTGAGTACAATTAGGTGAGTACACACACACACACACACACACACACACACACACACACAAACACACACACACACACGAAGCCTGGTGAGCAGGAGAGGCGTTTTCCCAATTAAGACGCCTAAGAGATTCTCGTGTTCCTTATACAACAATAAAATTTACACCTATAAGTCAGTGAAGAACATCAACTGACTGCAACTCACATAAATCCGCACATCTGATATGGACTTTCCCATTACAGCAGTTTTGTCAGCTCAGGGAACTGTC
>NW_027197796.1:0-54815 GCF_038502225.1 Cherax quadricarinatus
AGGTTTATAATGACTCTGTACACTGGTCCTTGGTGATCTCTACGATGGTTGACGATCACGATTTGTCTCTGTGGCGCAAACAAGAGGTGGTGCAGACTGAGGCATAGGTGTGAAATTACTTTTGATACATGGGAAAGTACCCTGGGGGCACAAGGAACGTACATGATTTAGGGCTGTAAGGGGGTTCCATCGTCACAGTTGGAGGATTAGCCTAATAAGCACACACGGAAGCAGACGGCATTAGTTCTTTGATTGCTCCAAAAGCTGCTATTTTAGCAAACGACGCTGTGGATGGTTTATCCTCGTCAGGGACAAAAGCTGAGGACTGGACAGCATTGATAAATGATGATAAAAGTTTGTCTAATCGAACAGCAAATGCACTCAACGATTCATTAGTTATGGGTGTAGCATTCACTAGTTCCCTAAGAACGACATATGGATCAGCTGTTTTTACTGGTACGAGGAAAGAACGAATCAGTTCCTCATATTGTGACCACTTAGTAAGATTCTTGAAGTCTCGCATATCAAGGAGATCAACAACGTGAACAGCAGCAGGGGATCGATGAAGAGCTTCTTTCGCAAGTCTGATAAGACTTTCCTCTGAAGGAGGACCTTCAACTAGAGCATTAACACGAGAACGAATGGCAGTAAACCATGCTTCAAGACTATGTACATGGCCATTGAATAAAGGTAACGCATCAAGGGAATCACGAGTAAAACTATAGTTTCTCAGTGTCTGGGTCTGTCTGTCAGTCGCTAAGGAACTATGAGGACTGATGACAGGTGCAGCAGTAGCCTGAGAGGTCTGAGTGTCGCCATTCACTAAAGTATCACTTGACGGTATGTGAGACATAATGGCAAAGAAGTTGCACGAGAACAAATAAGGCAAAAATAATGAACAATAAAAATGATACAAAATGCTAAAATTGAAATAAAAGAGATGCAACTAATTCTGCAGAAGTAATAAAAAAAATGTCTAAGATACACTGCAAGAGGAAGGAAAAATTACATTTACATTTACAAGTAAAAAATATTACTGGAGACTGAATTAAATGCAAAATGAGCTGTCTGTACTCTTGCTAATAAAAGAATTAACTAATAAAATTGTAATTCAATGTAAAAAGTATAAAATAAAATCACTAAATTGTATGCAACGAGAGATAACTGGGAAATTTAAATATTTTCTAAGAATGCATAAGCAAAATTAAAATATAATGCAAAGACAACATGAGGAAAAATAATAATATGAAAAACAGGACTCAAACAATAATGAACTGAGAATAATAATGTCAATAAAAGAAAATAAGTCACTGGAGAACAAGTGCAACAAAATAAGGCACAGAAATAATCACTGCAGTAATAAAGTTACGCTGGGAAAATGTAGGTTACATAATAAAATAAAAATATGAAGAAAAAACTGATTGAACACTTTAACTCTTAATTGTAAATTAGACAAAACAATTTATTCAGAGTAAAGAGTAAAAAGAAAAAAACACACAAAGAAATATGAAAAATATGAATTACTGGAAGTGTAACAACAAGCACACAACACTTACAAGTGGCAGGTTACACTAAGAGTGAATTTGTTCAAAGAAATATGAACAATATGAATAAAAATAAAACACACTGGAAGTGTAACACTTACAAGTGGCGGGGCACACAACACTTACAAGTGGCGGGGTACAGACAACATATTCACTTATTCATTTTTTTTAGTATATTCTTACAACAAAATCTTGCTGTGACTGATACGACAAAAATTTGCTGGCAAAAATAATGGTACACAAGTCTGCGAAAAGATCAGGGAATGAGATACTGCTGGCATATGAAAAAAAGACACACATAGAAATAAATGGATAATTTGGTATACTGGGGTGAATATCACTGCATGAACTACAATGACAAATACTGGAGAATACAATGCTGAAAGAATACAAAAAAAAATAAATGAATTACTTCACACAGAATGACTGACTGGTACACTACAAAATAATACTTACTAAAGACATAGAGTAGCATAAAAAAAAAACACATAAAAATAATATGAGATGAGCGATAACACTGAAAAATATTGCAAAAATAATGAGTCAAAGAAACACTGAGTCTACACTGAAAACACAAAGCTTAGAGTACACAAGAAATTCACTGTAAATGTCTCACACACGCAAATGTCTTTAAATTCAGGAAAATGTCTCTAAACAGAAAATTATCACTGGAGTCTGGAGTAGTAGACGGAGTGACTGGTGATGAGGGGAAGGTTGTCCTGCGGGTGATGACGCCTCCTACACTCACACTGTTGTCGGAAGAAATGCGCTTTCTTGGTGAACTCACATAACTGGCTTTATCATTGGCGCTCAGCTACAATCTCTTGACCAATTATGTGAGCCAAAACAGTACTAGGACCCGGTACAAGGGTGCAAACAGCCACAGGTAGATGAGTGAAGAGTGTGTGGCGGGTGGGTGAAGGGAGTGTACACTCGCTGTTACTCACTGGCGCACACTCCACTCACTACCCACGAAGGTGGCTTGATAAGCCACTCTATACCACAGGAATGGTGAAGACCACTCTTAGCATCATCCAGCTGGCGATATATGAAACAATACTTCAGAGGAACTTGTGTGGCTTACTTCTCTCTCTCAGCTGGGTTAGGAAGCTGGGTTGGCTGACTGGCTTAACCCACGAGAATGGCTGACTGGAAGACGTGTAACGATGCACACAGCATGAAGGAGCAGGTGGATGACAGGAGACAGGCTGGATGGTTGGCTGAGGCAGGCTGACTAGCGTTCACTTCCACAGTCTGGCTTGGCTGGCTTAATTGCAAAATCTGGGTCAACCCCTCGGAGATTGAAGCAATTAGCACACGAACTAAGCCAGGAAGCTTGAAAACGGCTGCAACAGGCTTGCAGGCTGGAGTACACAGGGTGGTGGCTGAGACGGTTCACCTCTGACCTGCCGGCAACCCACAAACAGTCTTCTAACATCTGAAATACCCTTAAATCCACGCCCACACCGGTGCCACCATTTGTCATGTGGGTTTTTCGATAACGTGGATGGGGTAAGAATACTCACGTAGGCTGGTAGTACGTATAATATAACGGAAAGTATGGGAAGGCACCAACAGCCGACTATCTGACTCACAAGTGTCTACAGTGCGAGGGTGTTTGAAATCCTGCTATGGTCAGCAGCAATATGAATACAGTCAATGATTCACACAGACGGTTGGTAGTGAGTCATCTACTGGTACACTGGTTACTGGTAACTGGTTACTAGGAACTGGTACTACTACTGAGATTAGTGTACAGCAGTATTCCAGCTTAGAGAGCACAAGCGATTTGAAGAGAATCATCATGGGCTTGGCATCCCTAGTTTTGTAGGTTCTCATTAACCGTCCTATCATTTTTCTAGCAGATGAGGTAGATACATGGTTGAGGTCTTTGAAGGCGAGATCCTCTGATATTATTACTCCTAGGTCCTTCACATTACCTTTTTGCTCTATTATTTGGTTAGAATTTGTCATATACCCTGGTACATTTTTAATTTCCTCAAGTTTTCCATATCTGAGTAGAAAATTTCTTCTCGTTGAACTTCATATTGTTTTGAGTGGACCATTTGAAGATTTGGTTGATGTCCGCTTGGAGTCTCGCAGTGTCTGCGATGGAGGTCACTGCCATGGTGATCCGGGTGTCATCTGCAAGGGAAGACACGGAGCTATGGCTTACATCTCTGTCTATGTCAGAAATGAGGATGAGGAATAGAATAAGAGCGAGTACTGTGCCTTGTGGAACAGAGCTTTTTACCATGACTGCCTCAGACTTTGCTCTGTTTACTATTACTCTTTGTGTTCTGTTTGTCAGGAGGTTGTAGATCCAGCTACCAACTTTTCCTGTTATTCCTTTATCCCGCATTTTGTGTGCTATTACACCATGGTCACACTTGTCGAAGGCTTTTGCAAGGTCTTTGTATACTACATCTGTATTTTGTTTATTTTCTACTGCATCCAGGACCTTGTCATAGTGGTCCAGTAGCTGGGACAGGCTGGGTTAAGTAATTGTTGGGTATCAAGGTGGTTGGCAATCTTGCTTCTTAGAACCCTTTCAAAGATTTTTATGATATGGGATGTTAGTGCCATCGGTCTGTAGTTCTTTGCAGTTGCATTACTGTCACCTTTTTGGAGTGGGGCTGTCTGTTGTTTTTAGTGTGTGTGGGATGACCCCTGTGTCTATGCTCCCTCTCCATAGAATGCTGAAGGAAGGCAATAGGGGCTTCTTGCAGTTCTTGATGAACACGGAGTTCCATGAGTCTGGGCATGGGGCAGAGTGCATAGGCATGTCATTTATTGGCTTTTCAAAGTCTTGTGGAGTTAGAATTATATCCGAGATTTTTGAGATGACCAGATTTTGGGTTTCGTTCATATAGAATTCATTTACATTGTCGACGCTTAGCCTGGGGGGGAGTGGCTCGCTGAACACTGAGTCATATTGGGACTTTAGAATCTCACTCATTTCTTGGCTGTCATCTGTGTATGTCCCATCTCGCCTAAGCAGGGGCTCAATACTGAATGTTGTTTTTCTCTTAGATTTGGCATAAAAGAAGTATTTTTTTTTTCAATTTCCTTTATGGCTTTTAGTTCTTCCTGTGATTCTTGTCTCCTGTAAGATTCCTTCAGCTTAAGTTCGATATTTGCAATTTCATTGACTAGTGCTTCCCTTCGTATTTCAGATATATTGACCCCACTCAGCAGCTCTGTGACTCTTTGCCTTCTTCTGTATAGGGAGTTTCTCTCTCTTTCTAGTTTGCATCTTCTCTTTCTTTTTCTTAATGGAATGTGTCTTGAGCAGATCTCAAGAACCACAGAATTCATTTTTTTCAAGGAAATGTTTGGATTCGAGTTCTTTAGGATATCTTCCCAGCTTGTTTCATTTAGGACATGGTTTACTTGATCCCATTGTATGTTTTTTTTATTGAAATTGAATTTCGTTAAGAGACCTTCATGACTGCTCACATTTTGCTGGTCAGGAGCCCTATGCATGCATGTCTGTGCCTCTATTATGTTGTGATCTGAATGTATCGTCTTTGATACGGTTAGGTTACGTATCAGAACATAGTTGTTAGTGAAAATGAGGTCCAGCATATTTTCTAGACTTGCAGGCTCTACTATTTGCTAGTTTAAGGTGAATTTGGTGCAGAGATTTAATAGTTCGTGAGTGTGTGAATTTTCATCTGAGCTGCCTCCTAAGGTGATCTCTGTTAAAACATTGTTTGCTATACTCCTTCATTGTAGGTGTCTCAGTTTGAAATCTCCTAGTAGTAAGATGTTTGGGGCAGGAGTTGGGAGATTTTTCCAGACAGTGGTCAATTTTCTCAAGCTGCTCCTGGAATTGCTGGGAAGTTGCATCTGGAGGCTTGTATACCACCACAATGACAAGGTTTTGGTTTTCAATCTTTTCCACCAAAACTTCAACTACATCATTTCAGGTGTTTAGTAGTTCTGAGCAAATGAGCGACTCTGTGACATACAGGCCAAGCCCCCCCCCCCCTCCATCCTTGTAGCTTGTTTAGTCTGTCGCGTCGGAACAGGTTATAACCTGGGATCCATATTTCGTTGTCATAATGATCCTTTATGTGGGTCTCTGTGAATTCTGCAAACATTGCATTTGACTCTGTGAACAGTCCCTTGATGTAAGGAATTCTGTTGTTTTTTAACGGCTTTAGACCCTGTATGTCGTTATGTTGGTGGAATTTAGGTTTTTTTATTTGCTGGCTCTAATATCTGTTGTTCTGGAGTGGAGGCCAATGTCCGTACCTCTGCTCCAGAAGTGTCTTCAGTTGGTGTAGGATTTTTGTCATTTCTTGCCAGTCTTTTTTGACTCCTGTCCTGTCTCCTGTGGTGGTGGTGTTGAGAGTAGTGGTAGCCGTGGGGGTGGTGAAAGCAGTGATTGTGATGGTGGTGGAAGCATTGATGATTGTAGTGGTGGCTGCAGCAATGATGGTGATAGTGGTGGTTGTGGCTGCAGCAGCGATGGTGGTTGTGGTAGTTGCAGTAGTGATTTTGGGTGTGGTAGTTGAAGCAGTGATGGTGGTTGTGGTGGTTGCAGCAGTGATTTATTTTTATTTTATTAACATATCGGCCAATTCCCACCAAGGCAGGGTGGCCTGAAAAAGAAAAACTTTCACCATCATTCACTCCATCACTGTCTTGCCGGATGGGTGCTTTACACTACAGTTACAAAACTTCAACATATAACACCCCTCCTTCAGAGTGAAGGCACTGTACTTCCCATCTCCAGGACTCAAGTCCGGCCTGCCTGTTTCCCCGAATCCCTTTATAAACATTACCCTGCTCACACTCCAACAGCACATCAAGTCCTAAAAACCATTTGTCTCCATTCACTCCTATCAAATACACTCACGCATGCTTGCTGGAAGTCCAAGCCCCTCGCACACAAAACCTCCTTTACCCCCTCCCTCCAACCTTTCCTAGGCTGACCCCTACCCCGCCTTCCCTCCACTACAGATTTATACACTCTCGAAGTCATTCTGTTTTGGCCCATCCTCTCTTTATGTCCAAACTACCTCAACAACCCCTCCTTAGCCCTCTGGATAATAGTTTTAGTAATCCTAGTTACTAAACTACGAATTCTCTGCATTATATTCAAACCACACATTGCCCACAGACATGACATCTCCACTGCCTCTAGCCTTCTCCTTGTTGCAACATTCCCCACCCATGCTTCACACCCATATAGGTGCGTTGGTAAAACTATACTCTTGTACATTCCCTCTTTGCTTCCATGGAGAAAGTTCCTTGTCTCCACACACTCCTCACTGCACAACTCACCTTTTTCTCCTCATTAATTCTACGATTCACCTCATCTTTCACAGACCCATCCACCTGCTGACATGCTCAGTCTTAAATATCTGAATACATTCACCTCCTCCATACTCTCTCCCTCCAATCTGATATCCAATCTTTCATTACCTAATTCATTTGCTATCCTCATCACTTTACCCTTTCCTATATTCACTCATCCACCAAGCTCTGCAACTTCAGAATCTCCCAAAAGCACAGTGTCATCAGCAAAGAGCAACTGTGACAACTTCCACTTTGTGTTAGATTCTTTATCTTTTAACCCCACACCTCTTGCCAAGACCCTCGCATTCACTTCTATTACAACCTAGGTAGATGAGATTAAATTAATGATGGAAGGAAAATTGTGAAGGGTTCAGTAATAGAGAAAATAGGGCTGTATTTAGAGCATGATGTAATTAGGTACAGAGTAGGTTACAAAATGCTGAATTGGGTGAATATGCTAAACACCCTAACTTGCTGCCCAAAACTCATCATCTGACAATTTTGATTCTTTTAAATGCCCATAAAAATGTAATGCATACCATACCCACGGCCGGGATTTAACCCGCGGTCATAGAGTCTCAAAACTCCAGCCCGTCGCGTTAGCCACTAGACCAGCTAGCCACAATAAGATTCATCCAACTAGGTATATTTCTACACCATAGGAAGGTTAGCACAGGCACCTCTGTGACCACAAATGCAAGTTGGATGAATCTTATTGTGGCTAGCTGGTCTAGTGGTTAGCGCGACGGGCTGGAGTTTTGAGACTCTATGACCGCGGGTTCAATCCCGGCCGGGGGTATGGTTTGTTTGCAATCGTGTCATTACGATTTCTTAAGTCATGTTGACGGCAGTGAAGGGACTTGAGCTAGAGTTCGTCACGGCCACGCTAGCTGGAGATTCGTCTGTAAAAACTTGCATTTGTGGTCACAGAGGTGCCTGTGCTAACCTTCCTATGGTGTAGAAATATACCTAGTTGGGTGAATCTTATTGTGGCTAGCTGGTCTAGTGGCTAACGCGACGGGCTGGAGTTTTGAGACTCTATGACCGCGGGTTCAATCCCGGCCGGGGGTATGGTATGCATTACATTTTTATGGGCATTTAAAAGAATCAAAATTGTCAGATGATGAGTTTTGGGCAGCAAGTTAGGGTGTTTAGCATATTCACCCAATTCAGCATTTTGTAACCTACTCTGTACCTAATTACATCATGCTCTAAATACAGCCCTATTTTCTCTATTACTGAACCCTTCACAATTTTCCTTCCATCATTAATTTAATCTCATCTACCTAGATTTCTTCTTGTACCCGCTGTAGCCAGTATTTCAGAGGATGTGGAAATTTATATGAGATATTCATTTTGTTTAGAAATTTAAACACCAACTTAGTTACATTGATTAGTTTGGGTAAAGAAGAATACCTTTTTATATCAATGGCTAAGGAAGGACAAACTATTGGAGCGGTGGACACAGTAATTTCAACAGGAGCAATATATGCCTTTTGTACAGGCCAATTAACTTTAATTACCAACCACCTTGGTCCTTTAAACCATGATACAGCATTTACAAATTTAGCATAAGGTAAACCTCGAGACAAGAAATCAGCTGGATTCTCCACACCAGGTATATGATTAAATGTTAACATATGCTGACCCAAACTATTATACTTCTCTTGCATCTGATTAATTTCAGTGACTCTGTTTTGTACGTACACAATTTCACTGTTTCCATTACGAATTCATTGTAAGGATACCTCATTATCAGACCAAATTACAGTTTCTCTAATATTTATCTCCTGCAACTTATTTCTTATATAATTAGCTAATTTGACACCTACATAAATGGCTCTAATTCCAACTGAGGTAAAGTACGTGATTTAATTGGAGACACTTTATCCTTAGACATAACAAGAGAAATAACACTATTACATTGAAGATAAGCAACTGCTCCATATGCCAAATTTGAAGCATCACAAAAAATGTGGAGTACATTTTTCCCATCTGGATTGGCCACCTGGCGTGGGAACTCCAACATTGGAATTTTTTCATAATCACCAATTAATTCATCCCACCTGTTAATGAATTCCTCAGGTAGAATTTCATCCCAAGCACATTTAAGTTTCCATGCTTCCTGAATTAATAATTTCCCTCTTATAGTAAGGGGTGGCTCTAAGCCTAGCGAGTCGAAGCATTTGGAAACTTCAGCAAGCTAGACTCTTGGTTAATTTATTGGGCATACTATAATTATTAGGTTTTAACAATAACAAATCTCTCTCAGTATCCCAGGTTAATCCCAATACATTACTACATTTAAGTACATCAACTCCAGGGTAATCTTTATTTTGTCCTTTAATTTGGACGAATTGTTATTCCATTTCCTCATAGGCATAATGGCAATTTGCATTATTTTATTAGCCTCTTCACATGTCCTCATCAGTTCCTCTTGAGTTGACGTCACACCCAGGAAATTGCCCACATATATTTGTTTCCTCATTACTTCACTCAGTGGAATACCTGTACGTTTAATGTGTGCATTTATTGTCGCCTGAAGTAGGAACGGACTAGATGTAGCACCAAATAATACGCTACTAAAGCAAAAGGTTTTCAGAGGGCTAAGTGGGTCACTAGGATTCTCAGGCCATAAGAAGCTGGTACAATCCCGGTCAGCCTCTTGTAAACCCACTCTTAGGAAAGCTTTACTTATGTCAGCAGTAAAGGCATAATTCTTCACCTAGAATTTAACAGTGTAGTATCACTTAATTTTTCCATCAACGACGGACCTCTGCCTAGTTTAACTAGGCACATTTTTACTACTCTTGGCACTACAATTAAACACAATTCTAAGGGGAGTAGTTTTAGAATCCTTTTTAACTCCATGATGTGGTAAATAATGATCATAAATTTTTGCTTGCTCAGGAGGTACCTCCTATATAAATTTATTAATTAACTGCTCATTAATTATATCATTATAAACAGTTAACAATTCTGGTGTCTTACTCAGTTCGCGGAGCTGAGCCTTTAATTGTCCATATGCCATTCTGTAATTAGTAGTTAGTTCTGGATCGTTCAGCTTCCACGGGAGTCTCACCCAGTATTGTCCAGATTCAAATTTAACATCCTTCACGTATTATTCCTGACTAAAGGAATCATCTGGACTTTCTTCATTTACATTGATTCCGATGCTGTCCAGCTCCCATAATTTATGCACTGGCTCAACACCATCCATTATGGAAAAATTATACTGGGGCACGATTTCATGAGTAAGACACACAGTGACTGTATTTATTATTTTCCCTAGTCATTCATTATTAGTACGATGAAGCCTACCATACATTACATGACCTCCTGCAGTCTTTAGAAGAGTAACACCACATTTCTTTACCATACCTTTTACAAAGGAGGCATAATAGGCACTACCTATCAAAATATTTACTGGTCCCACAGAGTCGCCATTTACACCAAGAGGTGCTAAATTTACATAACATGAAAGCCTTTCAGTAGCTTTACTAAGCCCTATTGTAGATATATTCTCAGGGAGCGTATCTACAATTTCTGTATTAATACATTTTATCTCATTACCCAGGCTGACAGGCGCATAAACAGTGTTGTACAATTGAGCCCTTTTATCTTAGAGAAAACCAGATAATTTTTAGAGTTGTAGGATCCCCTATTTGCATCTTCATCCCATTAAGGCAATTACATTTTATGAAGGTACGTTGTGATCCCTGGTCTAGTAATGCAGTTAAATTTTTTAGATTTATGCCTTTTATCATTATTTTTTACATCTAACACAGGTAAGGCTACTTCGGCCCAGCCATCATTATTAACATTAGCAACAATCTTTACATTAGCTACTGGTGTGTCAGGGTTGTCAACATTATCATTATTATCACCAGTATTATTAACGTATAAACCCTTACACATGACTATAAGGTGATTTCCTATGTGGCATTGATAACAGTTGTTCAGTTTGGCATGACAATCCTTTACATTATGATTACTTAGATATCTGATACATCTGTCAAGTTCTTCCAATCTTTCTACATTACCATCCCATGTATTATAGGTATCACAAATCTTAGAGAAATGAGTACCCTTACAGAAGAGTCAATCTCTCTTTTCTATGATTGGCTTCTTATTAACTGGGCTACTCTTATGAGGGCACTTATTCCTCTTACTTTGATGTGGAGAATCACTATATCTGTTTCCTGCTACTTGATATGCACCTATTCAACCCTTTTTAGGAGATGAATTATGATTATTAACACTGGGATAATTTTTCCCCTTGTGAAACTTGACAGATACCTCAGAGTCATTATGTGTTGTATCTTTAAAATTATTTGGCTGGCTGGTCTGCAATTGAACAATTAATTCTTGCAGACCAAGTCTTATTTCCTCCAGACCAAAACAACCTTTGTGATATTTATTTGAGAGCCATTCTACAGTTTTAAAGCTCAACCTATTCTGGCACTCAATAACCAGTCTGATTCATCCAGATCATATTTATTATTTAAAGTTTTAAGAGAGCTCTCCAGTTTAACCCTAAATTGTTGCAAACTTTTATAATTGTGATCTGGAGTTTTTAAATTAACTACAATAGTTACTGGATCGAGCCTACATTGCTCTAAATTACCATAGATGACCTCCAACAAATTAACTGCTTCTTTGTAAGTCATCATCTACATTGGGAAAAGCTTGTATGACATGTGGGCATCTCTCTTATCTGTCCTTTGAGGCAAAATAATTTAGTAACACATGCCAGGTCATTCCTATTATGCACAGCTGCTTTAAAGATAGACCAAAATTCCTCCCAACTTTCTCCAGGATTAAATACAGGTAAACATAATTCTGGGAGTTTTGGCAAACACATCTTATTTACATTAATAGGTTGACTACCTGCATCGTTTACACCTTTAATTTATTCAAATTCTTACTTTTACAGGACAGAATTTTTTCTTCAGATCATAATATTGATTAATTAAAATATCAATTTCTTTTTCATCTGCACAATTTACCAGAAAATCTCCTTCATATTTTTTTGTAAAATAATTTGTATGACTCATATCTATTTCCTAAAGCATGTAAATACAATTTTAAATCAGTATTCACAGTTTCCTGATTCATTAAATCCAAACATTTATTGTATGCCTTCGTTACATGACCTTTCCTAGTCTGTAATGATGCTTCTTTGCTCTAAAATCCATGGGCTTGCCAACTACATTAAGTTCCTCAGTTTCTTCCATGGTTCAGTATATTAAATTCAACTTAATAAACACTGATTATGCACTTAATTATACACTTTATAAAGGAAAATATTGCAACTTACCCTTAAATAAATCCTAACCACACTTGAGCTTAGCAATTACACATGTAAGGAAATTATTATATAAATTTCACAAATACAAATTAATGTAAATCTTAGCCACACTTGGCTTAGAAAATTAATATTGTGGTAATTATAATCCACTACACAATTAAATTTGTGGACCCAACATCCACTTCCTTCAGTCATGTCACTTATAATTCAGTAATTAACTCACTAATTAATGAAATCACTAATTACATCCTGTTTGAAGGACCAACGGGCAGTTGTGGGGAGTAAATTACCTGCATGAATCTTATTATATTCATACCAATAATTTAATGAATACAACGAAAATAAATATTTCTTACCAATTGCTACAACTCTGAGGCATGTAGGAATATTTTGAAACACCCTAAGCCACAAGAACAATGTCTCCCTGCGACACCCACTACCCTCACACATTCCCACAAACTACTCAGGACATATGAATATTAGCTTCAAATTTAATAAACACAATCAATAATTCTGGTAATAATATTTTCATTATGTGGGCTGTATAATGTTAAATTGACGGAAGGAAGGGGAGGGGGGTGTGGGAATATAGTATATATTTATACATCATATGAGAAAAGTATTTATATGTTACCAACATTCACCAAATTTGTCTGGAGGTCGCTTGGTGCAGCTAGATCACCCACAACCACTGCTTAGATGTGAGTAACCTAACTGGCCAGAAGTTCAACATATAAAGTGCAGTATACTTAGGTGTGGGTGTTGATGGCTCCTTATAATCCCCTCTTACATCTAATTTCCAAGTCCTACCAAGTAAGCAAAAGTCGCAAGGGATTCAAAGACTAACCCAAAAGTTTTTTTTTTTCAGGTATACAAAAGTAAGATTAGGGACAAGATTGGCCCACTTAAGAGTAACTCAGGTCAGATCACTGACAGTGATAAGAATATATGCGAACTTCTCAACACGTACGTCCTCTCAGTTTTCACTCAGGAAGGTGCTAGCTAAATTCAAGAAATAATAAATTATGTAGAACAGGACGATAAAAAACTATGCATGATTAGGGTAACTAGTGACATGGTGTTGTGATAGAAACACAGGCCTTATCTCTAGGCTTTACTGAACATAGAATCTTCATAGTACTTCTGCAACAACAAAATATAATGACTAGTACATCTAATAACTGCTCCTACAGGGATGGTGATGTCTTGCATATGTCAAGAGAAAAGTTATAACTACAGGCCACAAATTTAAACTCACCATGTAATCTGCATCACTAATATATGGATATAAGAGAAGAGAATCACACACCATGTGTTGACGCCCATGACACACACCAAGCTGTTGTTGTTAAGGGCCCCGAGAGGTGGTGCAGTATTATCCTGCTGCTGCTCCCCACAGGAGCAGTATCACTACACAAATCCCCAGGCCCTGATAAACTGTATGCAAGGGTTCTAAAGGAATGTAAAGAGGAGCTTAGCAAACCTTTGGCTAATCTTTTCAACATATCACTACAAACTGGCATGGTGCCAGATAAGTGGAAAATGGCAAATGTGATACCTATTTTCAAAGCAGGTGACAGGTCCTTAGCTTCAAACTATAGACCAATAAGCCTAACCTCCATAGTGGGAAAATTTATGGAATCAATAATTGCCGAGGCAGTTCGTAGCCACCTTGAAAAGCATAAATTAATCAACGAATCTCAGCATGGGTTTACAAAGGGGCGTTCCTGCCTTACGAATTTGTTAACTTTTTTCACTAAGGTATTTGAGGAGGTAGATCATGGTAATGAATATGATATTGTGTACATGGACTTCAGTAAGGCGTTTGACAGGGTCCCACATCAGAGACTATTGAGGAAAATTAAGGCACATGGAATAGGAGGAGAAATTTTTTCCTGGATAGAGGCATGGTTGACAAATAGGCAGCAGAGAGCTTGCATAAATGGGGAGAAATCAGAGTGGGGGAAGCGTCACGAGCGGTGTTCCACAGGGGTCAGTGTTGGGCCCCCTGCTGTTCACAATATACATAAACGACATAGATGAGGACATGAAGAGCGACATCAGCAAGTTTGCCGATGACACCAAAATAGGCCGTCGAATTCATTCTGACGAGGACATTAGAGCACTCCAGGAAGATTTGAGTAGACTGATGCAGTGGTCGGAGAGATGGCAGATGCAGTTTAATATAGACAAATGCAAAGTTCTAAATGTTGGACAGGACAATAACCATGCCACATATAAACTAAATAATGTAGATCTTAATATTACGGATTGCGAAAAAGATTTAGGAGTTCTGGTTAGCAGTAATCTGAAACCAAGACAACAGTGCATAAGTGTTCGCAATAAAGCTAATAGAATCCCTGGCTTTATATCAAGAAGCATAAATAATAGGAGTCCTCAGGTTGTTCTTCAACTCTATACATCCTTGGTTAGGCCTCATTTAGATTATGCTGCACAGTTTTGGTCACCGTATTACAGAATGGATATAAATGCTCTGGAAAATGTACAAAGGAGGATGACAAAGTTGATCCCATGTATCAGAAACCTTCCCTATGAGGATAGACTAAGGTCCCTGAATCTTCACTCTCTAGAAAGACGTAGAATTAGGGGGGATGTGATTGAGGTGTATAAATGGAAGACAGGAATAAATAAAGGGGATGTAAATAGTGTGCTGAAAATATCTAGCCTAGACAGGACTCGCAGCAATGGTTTTAAGTTAGAAAGAACATAAGAAAGAAGGAAAACTGTAGCAGGCCTACTGGCCCATGCGAGGCAAGTCCAAGTCTCCCACCGGCTTAAGCCAGTGACCCAACCTAGTCAGGTCAGGTCACATCCACTTAAGGAAGGAGCACGGCATCAGACCTATTAGCATAAACTAATCAGGTCCAAGTCATACTCATTCATGTATTTATCTAACCTATTTTTAAAACTACACAACGTTTTAGCTTCTATGACGGTACTCGGGAGTTTGTTCCACTCATCCACAACTCTATTACCAAACCAGTGCTTTCCTATATCCTTCCTGAATCTGAATTTTTCCAACTTAAAACCATTGCTGCGAGTCCTGTCTTGGCTAGATATTTTTAGCACGCTATTTCCATCCCTTTCATTTATTCCTGTTTTCCATTTATACACCTCAATCATATCCCCCCTAATTCTACGCCTTTCTAGAGAGTGCAGATTCAGGGCCCTCAGTCTATCCTCATAGGGAAGATTTCTGATACATGGGATCAACTTTGTCATCCTCCTTTGTATGTTTTCCAGAGCATTTATATCCATTCTGTAATACGGTGACCAAAACTGTGCAGCATAATCTAAATGAGGCCTAACCAAAGATATATAGAGTTGAAGAACAACCTGAGGACTCCTATTATTTATGCTTCTTGATATGAAGCCAAGGATTCTGTTAGCTTTATTGCGAACACTTATGCACTGTTGTCTTGGTTTTAGATTACTGCTAACCAGAACTCCTAAATCCTTTTCGCAATCAGTAATATTAAGATCTACATTATTTAGTTTATATGTGGCATGGTTATTTTCCTGTCCAACATTTAGAACTTTGCATTTGTCTATATTAAACTGCATCTGCCACTTCTCCGACCACTGCATCAGTCTATTCAAATCTTCCTGGAGTGCTCTAATGTCCTCGTCAGAATGAATTCGACGGCCTATTTTGGTGTCATCGGCAAACTTGCTTATGTCGCTATTTATTCCCTCATCTATGTCGTTTATGTAGATTGTGAACAACAAGGGGCCCAACACTGACCCCTGTGGAACACCGCTCGTGACGCTTCCCCACTCTGATTTCTCCCCATTTATGCAAACTCTCTGCTGCCTATTTGTCAACCATGCCTCTATCCAGGAAAAAATTTCTCCTATTCCGTGTGCCTTAATTTTCCTCAATAGTCTCTGATGTACATAAGAAAGGAGGAACACTGCAGCAGGCCTGTTGGCCCATACTAGGCAGGTCCTTTACAATTCATCCCACTAACAAACATTTGACCAACCCAATTTTCAATGCCACCCAAGAAACAAGCTCCGATGTGCAAGTCCCACTCAAATCCAACCCCTCCCACTCATAAGAACATAAGAACATAAGAATGTAGGAACACTGCAGAAGGCCTACTGGCCCATACGAGGCAGGTCCTTATCAAAACGACATCTACCTAAAGCTACTCAAGAAACAACTCCCGCACCCCCCAACACCAATCAAACCCAGCCCCTCCCACTCATATATTTGTCCAGTCTCTTCTTAAAGCTACCCAAGGTCCTAGCCTCTATCACCCCACTGGGAAGACTGTTCCACGCATCTACAACTCTGTTAGAAAACCAGTACTTACCTATGTCCTTTCTAAATCTAAATTTATCCAACTTAAATCCATTATTCCTGGTTCTTACCTGGTTCGACACCCTCAGTACTTTATTAATGTCTCCCTTGTTTATGCCCGTCATCCACTTATACACTTCAATGATATCTCCCCTCATTCTACGCCTCTCCAGAGAGTGGAGATTTAAGGCTTTAAGTCTATCTTCATACGGGAGGTTCCTTACACAGTAAATCATTTTAGTCATTCTTCTCTGTATGTTCTCTAATGAGTCTATGTCCATCCTGTAGTAAGGGGACCAAAACTGAGCAGCATAATCTAAATGAGGCCTCACTAGTGATGTATAGAGCTGTAAAATAACTTTTGGACTTCTGTTACTTATACTTCTTGAGATAAATCCAAGTAATCTGTTGGCCTTGTTGCGCACACTGAGGCACTGCTGTCTTGGCTTTAGATTTCTGCTTACCATGACTCCCAAGTCTTTTTCACATTCTGTATGACCAAGCTCTACTTCACCTAGATTATAGCTTCGAGGGTTATTTTCATTACCAAGGGCAAGTACCTTACACTTATCCACATTAAACTTCATCTGCCATTTCTCAGACCAAGACATTAATTTGTTCAAATCGTCCTGGAGTTCATTGATATCCTCCTCAGAGTGAATTATACGGCCTATCTTTGTATCATCAGCAAACTTACTCATGTCACTAGTAATCCCTTCATCAAGGTCATTAATGTAAATTATGAACAAGAGAGGGCCTAAAACTGATCCTTGTGGAACGCCACTAGTGACTAATCCCCATTCAGATTTCACTCCATTAATGGTAACTCTCTGCTTTCTATTGGTAAGCCATGCCTCAATCCATGCTAGAACTTTACCTCCTATACCATGAGCTGCCACTTTTCTTAAGAGTCTCTTGTGAGGTACTCTGTCGAAGGCTTTACTAAAATCCAAATAAACAATATCATATTCCTTATCACTGTCAACTGCCTCAAATGTTCTATTGAAGAACGTCAGTAAGTTTGTCAGGCAGGAACGACCTCTCGTGAATCCATGCTGAGATTCATTTATCAAGTTATGCTCTTCAAGGTGACTTCTGATAATGTCAGCTATAATTGATTCTAATAACTTGCCCACTATAGATGTCAGGCTTATTGGACGGTAATTTGAAGGAGTGGACTTATCCCCTGATTTGAATATAGGAACCACATTAGCCATCTTCCACATCTCTGGCACAACACTGGTAAGGATGGACGCATTGAATACACTCGTTAATGGCTGACTAAGCTCCATCTTGCATTCCTTAAGTACCCTTGAAAACAACTCATCGGGTCCCGGGGACTTATTTTGTTTCAGTTTGTCTATCTGTTTAATAACCATGTCCCTCGTGACAGTAATATTAGTTAACTTAAATTCATCAGGAACTAAATAATTGTTAATTACTGGAATCTCATTTACATCTTCCTGTGTAAAAACTGACAAAAAATAGTCATTAAATAAGGAACACATTTCCAGTTCATTATCCGTCAGCTGTCCATTCCCAGATTTCAGAGGTCCTACTTTTTCCTTCACCTTCGTCCTATACACTTGAAAGAACCCCTTTGGATTAGTCTTTGATTCATTAGCAACTCTAATTTCATAGTCACGTTTAGCCTTTCTAATCGCCTTTTTTACTTCTCTTTTAAGCTGAACATATTGGTCAGTAAGGTTAACCTCTCCTCTTCTGATGCGCCTATAAATTCCCCTTTTCTCCCCTAATAGATGCTTTAGCCTCCTGTTAACCCATTTGGGATCGTTATTATTAGACCTAATTTCTCTCTGGGGAATGTATATACTCTGGGCACTGTGTACATTATTAAGAAAACAATCATAAAAGCAGATCCCTTCATATTCATAAGTATGATTATCGTCAATAAAATCATTAGCTAGATAACCCCAATCAAGATTAGACAGATGTTCCCTAAGTCCATTATAATCGGCAGAACGAAAATCGGGGATTTTTACTGTATTATCATTATTCTTGCATTCCCAATTAATGCTAAAGGTGATGGATTTGTGATCACTTGCGCCAAGCTCTTCAGTGATCTCCAGATTATTCACGAGTGTTTCCTTATTTGACAAGACTAGGTCTAGCAAATTATTACCCCTGGTAGGTTCAGTTACACTCTGTTTCAGAAAACAGTCCTGAACTGTTTCCATGAAGTCACTGGACTCTAGATTACCTGTCAAAGAATTCCAGTCAATTTGGCTAAAGTTAAAGTCCCCTACTATGACTACGTTACTGTGTCCAGAAGCCCTAACAATTTCGTCCCAAAGAAGTCTCCCTCTATCGTGATCCAAGCCTGGAGGTCGGTATATTACACCTAGAATTAGTTTTTCTTGACCCTCCACGAACTCTACCCAAACAGACTCTGTTACTGCTCCATCTATTTTTATACCTTTTTTTATGCAACAATTAATATTTTCTCGAACATACAATGCAACTCCTCCCCCCTTCCCATTACATCTATCCACATTGAATAACTTAAATCCCTGAATATTACACTCAGCAGTCATATCCCGACTCTTTAAATCATACCACGTTTCAGTTAATGCAATGATATCAAAGTTCCCAGCACATGCTACCAAACGTAGTTCATTAATTTTATTTCTTGCACTTCGACTGTTAGCATAAAATACCATCATATGTTTTTTCTTCTGCACATTTTTCCTATTCATCTTTGTTTTTACACAATTTCTGAAATTATCATTACCCAGAGTTACTCCATGACAGTTACTATTAAGATTCTTAATATCAGAGCATAAGTCAATATATCCATACTCATTATTAATCATTTCTAAACCCATACCTCTAACTAATCCTAGTTTAAAGTCCTAACAACCCCCTCAACTGAGTTAGCAAGAAAACCCACACCTGCCCTGGATAAGTGAACCCCATCCCTGGCATACATGTCATTTCGGCCATAGAAGTTGTCCCAGTTGTCAATGAATGGTACTGCATTATCCTTACAGTGTTTATCCAGCCAACAATTAATACCAATTGCTCTGGACAACCATTCATTACCAACACCTCTTCTTGGCAAAATGCCACATATAACAGGGCGCCCCCCCTTCTTCCTAATCATGTCTATAGCTGTCCTGAACTTTCTAACTAAATCCTCACTTCTACGCTTGCCTACATCATTGCCTCCAGCACTGAGGCAAATAATAGGATTGATCCCATTACCGTTCATGATGTTGTCAAGCCGGCTAACAATGTCCTCCATCCCAGCCCCAGGAAAGCATACCCTTTGTCTCCTACTCCTGTCCTTCAAGCAGAATGCCCTATCCATGTATCTAACCTGGCTATCCCCAACAACAACAATATTCTTACCTTCCTTGTTGTCGTTCGTCGTGACGATCCCAGTAGTAGACTCACATTCGTCGGGTAGCACCGAGAATGCGTTGGAGGTTTCCACGGGAGTTTCCACAGCAGTCTCTTTCTTCTTCATCGTTTCTGGCTTTCCATTCGTCTTCTTGATCGTCAACTTCGTCGTCCCCTGCTGTCCAGCCACTGACCACGATCCCTTCTTGACCTGAGGACTCGAAACAGGAGGACTACTACGAATCCTCTTGTTTTCCTCGGTCAATCGCCGTATCTCCATCTTCGCTGCCCTCAATTCTTCCTTAAGTTGCTGGTAAAGTTGCTCGATGGAGGGCATCTTGGTTCAGTCCACGGGAGCAAACAAGACACTTCTTGAGCTGTTAGGTCTTTAAACTAGGAATAGTTAGTGGTATGGGTTTTGGCGGGAAAACTGTGAAGTCGCAGGGTAGTAACATGAGTACTAGGAGAACTAGTAATAGGCAAAATGAGGTGGATATTGGAAAGCCAGTGGCACTAATTGACAAGGACAGTAATAGGTTTAGTGGAATAACAGAAAGGAGCAGGAAGGGTAAAGAGAGAGGAGGGTCATTAAATATTTATTACACAAATAGTCGCAGTGCTAGGAATAAGATGGACGAGTTGAGACTAGTTGCTAGTGCAGGTAACATAGATGTATTTGCCATTACTGAGACGTGGTTTAATTCAAAAAGTCGGGACATGCCTGCAGAATGTCACATTCAGGGTTTTAAATTGTTCCAAGTAGATAGAAGTATCGGGAAGGGGGGTGGGGTGGCATTGTATGTCCGAGATCGCTTGAACTGTTGCATAAAAACGGGTATTAAGTCTGAAGTAACACATACAGAGTCTGTTTGGATAGAATTTTCAGAGGGGCATGAAAAATTAATTTTAGGTGTGATATACCGTCCCCCAAATTTAGATAGGGACCAGGGGAGACTACTATGGGAGGAAATTGTTAGGGCCACAAGGCACGATAATGTAGTAATTCTAGGAGACTTTAACTTTAGTCATATTGATTGGAATTTCTTGACTGGGAATTTAGAATCATACGATTTCTTAGAAGTAGTTCAGGATTGTTTTTTGAAGCAGTTTGTGACAGAACCTACAAGGGGTAATAACCTGCTTGACTTAGTTCTGGCAAACAATGAATCCCTTGTTAATAATTTAGAAGTTTCAGAGGAACTGGGTGCTAGCGACCACAAATCAATTACATTTAGAATTGAATGGAAGTATGATAGTAGGGATAACTCAGTAACAGTCCCAGATTTTCGCTTAGCAGATTACGATGGGCTTAGAGAACACTTATCATCTGTTGACTGGGGTAACGAAGAGAGCTATCAATATGACAGTTTTCTGAACACAATACATGCTGCTCAAAGAACGTTTATCCCTTATAAGGAAATTAGATCAAATAGAAATGACCCAAAATGGATGAATAATAGGCTGAAATATCTACTAGGGCATAAGAAAGGAATTTATAGGCGTATCAAAAGAGGCGAGGGTCATCTTATGAATCAGTATATTGACATTAAGAGGGACATTAAAAAGGGGATAAGAAAAGCTAAAAGGGACTATGAAATTAAAGTTGCTAGGGATTCTAAAACTAACCCAAAAAGTTTTTTCCAGGTCTATAGAACAAAAGTCAGAGATAAGATAGGTCCCCTTAAAAATAACTATGGGCATCTTACTGACAAAGAGAATGAAATGTGCTCGATTTTAAATAATTATTTTCTCTCGGTTTTTACACAGGAAGACACTAATAATATTCCGGTAATTAATTTTTATAGTGGATCAGAAGAAGATAAATTATGTAACATCACAGTCACTAGTGAAATGGTTGTGAAGCAGATAGACCGACTGAAGCAAAATAAGTCACCGGGTCCTGATGAGGTTTTTTCAAGGGTTCTAAAGGAATGCAAAATGGAAGTCTGTGAACCATTAACTAATATTTTTAATTTATCTCTTCAAACAGGTGTAGTGTCTGATATGTGGAAGATGGCTAATGTAATTCCTATTTTTAAAACAGGGGACAAGTCGTTACCGTCAAATTACCGCCCAATAAGCCTGACCTCAATTGTAGGCAAATTACTAGAGTCAATTATAGCTGAGATTATAAGAAGCCATCTCGATAAGCATAGCTTGATTAATGATACTCAGCATGGATTCACAAGAGGCCGGTCTTGTCTAACTAATTTATTAACTTTCTTCAGTAAAGCTTTTGAGGCTGTTGACCACGATAAAGAATTTGATATTATTTACTTAGATTTTAGTAAGGCATTTGATAGAGTTCCGCACCAAAGACTGTTGAAGAAAGTAGCAGCTCATGGCATTGGGGGAAGGGTGCTCTCGTGGATCGAATCATGGCTCACAGACAGGAAGCAGAGAGTGTCCATAAATGGGGTTAAATCCGAGTGGGGATCAGTAACAAGTGGCGTTCCACAGGGATCAGTCTTGGGCCCGTTGTTGTTTATAATATATATCAATGATCTTGATGAAGGAATTACTAGTGATATGAGCAAATTCGCCGATGACACGAAGATAGGTAGGATAATTGATTCAAACGTAGATGTTAGGGAACTTCAGGAGGATTTAGACAAACTCTACTCTTGGTCAGAAAAGTGGCAGATGCAGTTCAATGTAGATAAATGCAAGGTTCTGAAGCTCGGGAGTGTCCATAACCCTAGCACTTATAAGTTAAATAATGTAGAACTTAGCCATACAGATTGCGAAAAGGACTTGGGGGTTATGGTAAGCAGCAACCTTAAACCAAGACAGCAATGCCTAAGCGTACGTAATAAGGCAAATAGATTACTGGGATTTATATCAAGAAGTGTAAGCAACAGAAGTCCAGAGGTCATACTGCAGCTTTATACATCATTAGTAAGGCCTCACCTAGATTATGCAGCTCAATTCTGGTCTCCATATTACAGAATGGACATAAATTCGTTAGAAAACATTCAGCGTAGGATGACTAAATTAATACATAGCATTAGAAATCTTCCTTATGAAGAAAGATTGAAGACTCTTAAGTTACATTCACTTGTTAGACGAAGAATGAGGGGAGACCTGATCGAAGTGTATAAGTGGAAGATAGGTATTAATAAAGGGGATATTAACAAGGTCTTGAGGATATCTCTCCAAGAGAGAACCCGCAGTAATGGATTTAAATTAGATAAGTTTAGATTTAGAAAGGACATAGGAAAGTATTGGTTTGGAAATAGGGTAGTTGATGAGTGGAACAGTCTACCTAGTTGGGTTATTGAGGCTAGGACTTTGGGTAGTTTCAAATTTAGGTTGGATAAGTACATGAGTGGGAGGGGTTGGATTTGAGTGGGACTTGCACATCAGAGCTTATTTCTTGGGTAGCATTGAAAATTGGGTTGGTCAAATGTTTGTTAGTGGGATGAATTGTAAAGGACCTGCCTAGTATGGGCCAACAGGCCTGCTGCAGTGTTCCTCCTTTCTTATGTTCTTAGTCATCCTCATGTTTCTTGCCTGATATAAATCCCAGTAATCTACCTATGCTGTCTTGGTTTAATTGCCCCAAGTCCTTTTCGCAATCTGGCTAAGCAGCTTTTGCATTTATACATTGAACTGCATTGCCACTTTTCTGACCTAAATCCTCCTGAATCTTCTACGTTTGTCTATCGGCGAATTTGCTCATATCACTAGTAATTCCCTCATCAAGATCATTGATATATATTATAAACAACAACGGGCCCAAGACTGATCCCTGTGGAACGCCACTTGTTACAGATCCCCACTCGGATTTAACCCCATTTATGGACACTCTCTGCTTCCTGTCTGTGAGCCATGACTCGATCCACGAGAGCACTTTTCCCCCAATGCCATGAGCTGCCACTTTCTTTAACAGTCTTTGGTGCGGAACTCTATCAAAAGCCTTACTAAAATCTAAGTAAAAATATCAAATTCTTTATCGTATCAACAGCCTCTAAAGCTTTACTGAAGAAAGTTAATAAATTAGTTAGACAAGACCGGCCTCTTGTGAATCCATGCTGAGTATCATTAATCAAGCTATGCTTATCGAGATGGCTTCTTATAATCTCAGCTATAATTGACTCTAGTAATTTGCCTACAATTGAGGTCAGGCTTATTGGGCGGTAATTTGACGGTAACGACTTGTCCCCTGTTTTAAAAATAGGAATTACATTAGCCATCTTCCACATATCAGACACTACACCTGTTTGAAGAGATAAATTAAAAATATTAGTTAATGGTTCACAGAGTTCCATTTTGCATTCCTTAAGAACCCTTGAAAAAACCTCATCAGGACCCGGTGACTTATTTTGCTTCAGTCGGTCTATCTGCTTCACAACCATTTCACTAGTGACTGTGATGTTACATAATTTATCTTCTTCTAGCCCACTATAAAAATTAATTACTGGAATATTATTAGTGTCTTCCTGTGTAAAAACCGAGAGAAAATAATTATTTAAAATCGAGCACATTTCATTCTCTTTGTCAGTAAGATGCCCATAGTTATTTTTAAGGGGACCTATCTTATCTCTAACTTTTGTTCTATAGACCTGGAAAAAACTTTTTGGGTTAGTTTTAGAATCCCTAGCAACTTTAATTTCATAGTCCCTTTTAGCTTTTCTTATCCCCTTTTTAATGTCCCTCTTAATGTCAATATACTGATTCATAAGATGACCCTCACCTCTTTTGATACGCCTATAAATTCCTTTCTTATGCCCTAGTAGATATTTCAGCCTATTATTCATCCATTTTGGGTCATTTCTATTTGATCTAATTTCTTTATAAGGGATAAACGTTCTTTGAGCAGCATGTATAGTGTTCAGAAAACTGTCATATTGATAGCTCTCTTCGTTACCCCAGTCAACAGATGATAAGTGTTCTCTAAGCCCATCGTAATCTGCTAAGCGAAAATCTGGGACTGTTACTGAGTTATCCCTACTATCATACTTCCATTCAATGCTAAATGTAATTGATTTGTGGTCGCTAGCACCCAGTTCCTCTGAAACTTCTAAATTATTAACAAGGGATTCATTGTTTGCCAGAACTAAGTCAAGCAGGTTATTTCCCCTTGTAGGTTCTGTCACAAACTGCTTCAAAAAACAATCCTGAACTACTTCTAAGAAGTCGTATGATTCTAAATTCCCAGTCAAGAAATTCCAATCAATATGACTAAAGTTAAAGTCTCCTAGAATTACTACATTATCGTGCCTTGTGGCCTTAACAATTTCCTCCCATAGTAGTCTCCCTTGGTCCCTATCTAAGTTTGGGGGACGGTATATCACACCTAAAATTAATTTTTCATGCCCCTCTGAAAATTCTATCCAAACAGACTCTGTATGTGTTACTTCAGACTTAATACCCGTTTTTATGCAACAGTTCAAGCGATCTCGGACATACAATGCCACCCCACCCCCCTTCCCGATACTTCTATCTACTTGGAACAATTTAAAACCCTGAATGTGACATTCTGCAGGCATGTCCCGACTTTTTGAATTAAACCACGTCTCAGTAATGGCAAATACATCAATGTTACCTGCACTAGCAACTAGTCTCAACTCGTCCATCTTATTCCTAGCACTACGACTATTTGTGTAATATATATTTAAGGACCCTCCTTTCCCTTTACCCTTCCTGCTCATTTCTGTTATTCCACTAAACCTATTGCTGTCCTTGTCAATCAGTGCCACTGACTTTCCAATATCCACCTCATTTTGCTTATTACTAGTTCTCCTAGTACTCATATTACTACACTGCGACTTCACTGTTTTCCTGCCAAAACCCATACCACTAACTATTCCTAGTTTAAAGACCTAACAGCTCCCTCCACTGCAGTTGCCAGTGCTCCCACCCCAGACCTAGATAAGTGAACCCCATCCCTGGCATACATGTCATTTCTGCCATAGAAGAGGTCCCAGTTGTCAATGAATGTTACCGCATTTTCCTTACAGTATTTGTCCAGCCAGCAATTGACACCAATTGCCCTGGACAACCATTCATTTCCAACTCCTCTCCTTGGCAAAATACCACATATGACAGGGTTCCCACCCTTCCTCCTAATTATCTCTATTGCTGACCTATACCTGCTAATCAGGTCCTCACTCCTACGTCTGCCAACATCGTTGCCTCCAGCACTGAGACAGATAATAGGATTGCTCCCATTACCTCTCATGATGTCATCCAGATGGCTAACAATATCCTCCATTCCAGCCCCAGGAAAGCAAACTCTCTGTCTCTTGCTCCTGTCCTTCAAGCAGAATGCCCTATCCATGTACCTAACTTGGCTATCCCCAACAACAACAATATTCTTACCTTCCTTGGTGTCGTTCGTTGTGGCGTTCCCAGTAGTCGACTCACATTCGTCGGGTAGCACGGAGAAAGCATTAGATGTTTCCACAACAGTTTCCACGGCAGTCTTTCTTCTTCATCGTTTCTACCTTTCCATTCGTCTTCTTGATCGTCAACTTCGTTCCCTGCTGTCCAGCCACTGACCAGTTTCCCTTTCTTGACCTGAGGACTCAAAACAGGAGGACTACTACGAATCTTCTTGTTTTCCTCGGTCAGTCGCCGAATCTCCATCTTCGCCATCCTCAATTCTTCCTTAAGCTGTTGGTAAAGTTGCTCGATGGGGGGCATCTTGCTTCAATTCGTAGAGAGCCCGCAAACAGGTCTTCACAGAGCTAAGTACACGTCACCACTCTGTTATAGCAATAATATCTATGTTTCCTGCACTTGCAATTAATCTTAGCTTATCCATCTTATTTCTTACACTCCTGCTATTAGTATAGTAAGCCTTAAGGGAGCTAGTCCCTTGCTAGTACTTGCCTCGCATAGGCCAGTAGGCCTGCTACAGTGTTCGTTCTTTCTGGGTGTTAGTTATCTTGTACTTGCTGCTTCTGTTCACGAAGCAGTAAGTAGGCATCTGGGTGTTAGTCACTATACACCTGCTGCCTCTTCTCACCTCAGTTAGTAGGTACTTGTGTGTTAGTCACCTGCATCTGCTTCTTCCGTTCACGTAGATGTAAGTAGGTACCTGGCTGTTAGTCACCTTACACTTGCTGCATCTGTTCATTTAACAGTAACTAGGTACCTGTGCATTAGTCAACTTACACCTGCAGTCGGTATTCACCTATCAATAAGAACGTATCTTCGTTTTAGTCACCTTACACCTGCTACCCTTGTTCACCTAGCAGTAAGTATGTTCTTAGGCGTTAGTCACCTTACATCTGCTGTTCCTGTTCGCCTAGTAATAAGTAGGTACCTAGGTGTTAGTCATGTTAATCCTCCCCCCCCCGTTTACATACTACTAGGTAGGTACCTGGATATTAGTCACCTTACACCTACTGAACCTGTTCACCTACTAGTAAGTAGGTACCTGGGTGTTAGTCACCTTACACCTGCTGTCCTAGTTCACCTAGCAGTAAGCAGGTACCTCTGTGTTAGTCTCCTTACACATGTTGCCCGTGTTAACCTTGCACTACGTAGGTACCTAGGTGTTAGTCACCTTACACCTGCTGTCCATGTTCACCTAGTAGTGAGTAGGTCCCTAGGTTTTAGATACCTTAAACCTGCTGCTCCCGTTCACCTACCTTACCTTGCCTTAATACCTTATATCTGCTGCCTTAATTCACCTAGCAGTAAGTAGGTACCTGGCTGTTAGTCACCCTTCACCTGCTATTCTTGTTCACCTGTCAGTAAGTAGGTACCTGAGTGTTAGTCACCTTACAGCTGTTGCCACGATTCATCTAGCAGTAAGTAGGTTCCTCTGTGTTAGTCTCCATACACATGTTGCCCTTGCTAATTCGGCACTACATAGGTACCTGGGTGTTAGTCACCTTACGCCTGTAGTCCCTATTCACCTAGTGCTAAATGGGGGCCTAGGTTTAATCACCTTAAACCTGCTGCCCTTGTTCAGCTAGCAGTAAGTAGGATCCTGGGTGTTAGTCGCATTGCACGTGCTTTCCCTCTTTACCTAGCAGTAAGTAGGTACCCGGGCGATGATCGCTTTACACCTGTTGCCTTTGTTTACCTAGTAGTAAATAGGTATCTAGGTGTTAATTAACTTACACCTGTTGCCCTGGTTCACCTGGCACTAAGTAGATACCTAAGTCTTAGTCACCTTATACCTGTTGTCCTTTATCTCGTAGTAGTAAGTAGGTACTTAAGTCTTAGTCACCTGTCACCTGCTATCCCTGTTCACTTAGCAGTAAGTAGGTACGCAGGTATAGTCATGTTTCACCTGCTACTCTTGTTCACTTAGCAGTAAGTAGGTTCTTAGGTGTTAGCCACTTTACACCTGCTGTCCTTGTTCACCTACTAGTAGGTGAGTACCTGCTTTCCCTGTCCACCTAGTAGTAAGTAGGTACCTAGGTGTTAGTCACCTCGCACCTGTTGCCCCGGTTCACTTAGCAATAAGTATGTACCTGTGTTAGACACCTTACATATGTTGCCCTTGTTCACCTGGCACTACGTAGGTATCTATATGTTAGTCACCTTACACCAGCAATCCCTTTCACCTAGTGATAAGAAGGTACCTAGGTTTTAGTCACCTTTAATGTGCTTGCCCTTTTCACCCAGTAGTAAGTAGGCACCTGAGTGTCAGTATTATGCAGGGCATTGTAAAGAATATGTGTATTGAAAACGTCCATTATTAATGTCATTGACTATATTTATTCTGAAACCAGCCGTGAATTATTCCTGGTGAGTCAGAGTGGCCAGGAGAGGCAGGAGAGGCAGGAGAGGCAGGAGAGGCAGGAGAGGCAGGAGAGGCAGGAGAGACAGGAGAGGCAGGAGAGGCAGGAGAGGCAGGAGAGGCAGGAGAGGCAGGAGAGGCAGGAGAGGCAGGAGAGGCAGGAGAGGCAGGAGAGGCAGAAGAGGCAGGAGAGACAGGAGAGGCAGGAGAGGCAGGAGAGGCAGAAGAGGCAGGAGAGGCAGGAGAGGCAGGAGAGGCAAGAGAGGAGAGAGGCAGGAGAGGCAGGAGAGGCAGAGAGAGGCAGGAGAGGCAGGAGAGGCAGGAGAGTCAGGTGAGTCAGGTGAGGCAGGAGAGGCAGGAGAGGCAGGAGAGGCAGGAGATGCAGGAGAGGCAGGAGAGGCAAGAGAGGCAGGAGAGGCAGGAGAGGAGAGGCAGGAGAGGCAGGAGAGGCAGGAGAGGCAGGAGAGGCAGGAGAGGCAAGGGAGACAGGAGAGGCAGGAGATGCAGGAGAGGCAAGAGAGGCAGGAGAGGCAGCAAAGGCAGGAGAGGCAGGAGAGGCAGGAGAGGCAGGAGAGGCAGGAGAGGCAGGAGAGGCAGGAGAGGCAGGAGAGGCAGGAGAGACAGGAGAGGCAGGAGAGGCAGGAGAGACAGGAGAGGCAGGAGAGGCAGGAGAGGCAGGAGAGGCAGGAGGAGGAGAGGCAGGAGAGGCAGGAGAGGCAGGAGAGACAGGAGAGGCAGGAGAGGCAGGAGAGGCAGGCAGGAGAGGCAGCAAAGGCAAGAGGCAGGAGAGGCAGGAGAGGCAGGAGAGGCAGGAGAGGCAGGAGAGGCAGGAGAGGCAGACAGCAGGAGAGGCAGGAGAGGCAGCACAGGCAGGAGAGGCAGGAGAGGCAGGAGAGGCAGGAGAGGCAAGAGAGCAGGAGCAGGAGAGAGAGGCAGGAGAGGCAGGAGAGGCAGGAGAGGCAGGAGAGGCAAGAGAGGCAGGAGAGCAGGAGAGGCAGGAGAGGCAGGAGAGGCAGGAGAGGCAGGAGAGAGGCAGGAGAGGCAGGAGAGGCAGGAGAGGCAAGAGAGGCAGGAGAGGAGAGGCAGGAGAGGCAGGAGAGGCAGGAGAGGCAGGAGAGGCAGGAGAGGCAGGAGAGGCAGGAGAGGCAGGAGAGGCAGGAGAGGCAGGAGAGGTAGAGAGGCAGGAGAGAGAGGCAGGAGAGAGGCAAGAGAGGCAGGAGAGGCAGCAAAGGCAGGAGAGGCAGCAGAGGCAGGAGAGGCAGGAGAGGCAGGAGAGGCAGGAGAGGCAGGAGAGGCAGGAGAGGCAAGAGAGGCAGGAGAGACAGGAGAGGCAGGAGAGGCAGGAGAGGCAGGAGAGGCAGGAGAGGCAAGAGAGGCAGGAGAGACAAGAGAGGAAGGAGAGGCAGGAGAGGCAAGAGAGGCAGGAGAGGCAGGAGAGGCAGGAGGGGCAGCAAAGGCAGGAGAGGCAGCAGAGGCAGGAGAGGCAGGAGAGACATGAGAGGCAGGAGAGGCAGGAGAGGCAGGAGGGGCATGAGAGGCAGGAGAGGCAGGAGAGGCAAGAGAGGCAGGAGAGGCAGCAAAGGCAGGAGAGGCAGGAGAGGCAGGAGGGGCAGCAAAGGCAGGAGAGGCAGCAGAGGCAGGAGAGGCAGGAGAGACATGAGAGGCAGGAGAGGCAGGAGAGGCAGGAGAGGCAGGAGAGGCAGGAGAGGCAGCAAGAGAGGCAGGAGAGGGAGAGGCAGGAGAGGCAGGAGAGGCAGGAGAGGCAGGAGAGGCAGGAGAGGCATGAGAGGCAGGAGAGGCAGGAGGCAGGAGACAGGAGAGGCCCGAGAGGCAGGAGACGCAAGAGAGGCATGAGAGGCAAGAGAGGCAGGAGAGGCAGGAGGGGCATGAGAGGCAGGAGAGGCAGGAGAGGCAGGAGAGACATGAGAGGCAGGAGAGGCAGGAGAGGCAGGAGAGGCAGGAGAGGTAAGAGAGACAGGAGAGGCAGGAGAGGCACGAGAGGCAGGAGAGGCACGAGAGGCATGAGAAGCAAGAGAGGGGAGTGGAGTAGTTAGTACTGGAAGTGCAGCAGCTGGAGTAAGATGTCATAAGACATCATGGTTTGATGTTTGTGTGAGAAGGGATGGTGATTTTGGATAAGTTTAGGCCATAGGTTATTTTATTGGTATTCGTTGTCTCGTGTTTAGCGGTAAGTCCCTAGTTTGCAGGATCCTGTTTAGTGAAGAGTTACTTAATAATGTTGTGTCAGTAGGCTGAGGCTGGCAAAAGGGGGAGGGGTAGGGGGGTCATGGAGCCTCCTTGTTTATTAATGTTTATTTGTTTTAACCTGTAGTAACATTGTGCTAGTGAGTTGTTGTGTACTGGTGTCTGGTGATTATTGTAAGTAGTGGGTAGGTTGTAGGTTGTATATATTAGTTTACTATTAATAGATTTATACTTTTATAAGTGATAAATTAGGCACATGTGCAACTCTTGGGTATCTTTACTGAGGAAACTTTTCGCCACACAGTGGCTTCATCAGTCCATACAAAGGAGAAACGTGAAGAACAGGAGGAGAATGAGATAGTCAGTCCTCAACCTTGAGTCGATGTGGTCAGTCCATCAATCTTGATGGACTGACCACATCGACTCAAGGTTGAGGGACTGATTACCTCATTCTCCCCCTGTTCATCACGTTTCTCCTTTGTATGGGCTGATATAGCTACTGTGTGGCGAAACGTTTCCTCAATAAAGATACCCAAGAGTTGCCCACGTGTCTAATTTATCAACGTGTCGGTTCTCTGAACCATTCATCTACACTTTTATAAGTGCCTTTAATTGCCCTTCCTGTTAATATTATTATTTATTATTATTAAAGATTAGCCGGTATTCTCCCGGCCCGGGCCTTTTCCAAGTGGTGGCCCGGCCTTGGCTCCCTCTTTAGGGAGTGTCTGAGACCTAAGTCTCCCATGGGAGGAGGTACAAGTACCTCCTCATCTTTGGGACCAACTGTCCCCAGGCCTAGCCACAAGCTAGGCCTCTCTGGTCTGCCATCCCCGCCCCAAGGGGGCAAATGGGAATGACAGTCTTATGAGCTAAAGGCTCGGGCTCAGGCACCTACCCTACCCTAGAAGGGTTAGGCATGGTGTCGATTCCCTCCTGTTAATATAAATATTTATCATTTACTTAATGCTTTTTGAAGAACAAACTTGGCCCTAGGTTTGTTTATGTGTTTGAATATTTTTAATGTCCCTGGACAGGTTGTTAACCTCTAGCCACCGAGATTTATTTTTATGTATAATAGAAACTGAGTCACAGTTTCATTACCTTACACCTGCTGCCTCTGTTCACCTAGCAGAAAGTAGGTACCTGGGTGTTAGTCAACATACACCTACAATCCCTCTTCTCCTAGCAGTAAGTAGGTACCTGGGTGTTGGTCATCTTAGACCTGCTACCCTGGTTCACCTAGCAGTAAGTAGATACTTGGGTGTTAATCACCTTACACCTGTTGCCCCTGTTCACCTGGCATTATGTAGGTAACTGGGTGTTGGATACCATAGATCTGCTCTCAGTATTCACCTAAGAGTAAGTAGGTACCTAGCTGTTACTCACCTTAAACCTGCTGCCCCTCTTTACACAGCAGTAGGGAGGTACCTGGATGTTAGTCGCCTTTCATTGCTGTCCCTGTTCACCTATCGGAATTTAGGTATCTGGTTGTTAGTTATCTTACACCTGATTATGTTCACCTAATAGAAAGTTGGTTCCTGGGTGTTAGTCACCTTAGCAGTAAGTAGGTTCTTGGTGTTAGTCACATTACACCTGCTGTCCCTGTTCACCTATCAATAAATAGGTTCCTTGGTGTTAGTCACGTTACACCTGCTGCCTCTGTTTATCCAGCAGTAAGTAGGTACATGGGTGTTAGGTGACTGGTGTAGGTGGTATCCTGGGGACAATATTGACCTAAGTTCCGGGAAATGTTCAGGGCAATCATTGACTTTTTATATAGTAGGTATGTCACTGTTGTGAGCTATGGTCTGTACAAGTTGTGTCATGTACCGCTGTAAAACATGTCAGTTTTTTAGATACACATTAATACAGTTACATATATTACCATACATTGCAAAATGTGTAAATTATCCTCCATGATAACCAAAAAAGTGAGACAAAATATTTTAGGAATATATTATTGAAAAAAATAGTGTTTTATGTGTGTTAATTTTAGGTTTAGTATGAACATCTTAATAATAATATTGATATAATGTGTATTAACGTTATCTGAGTTGTTTTTCTTGGTTACAGGAAGTCTATACGTTTTCGTATCATGACGTAAGCTGTGCTCTGATTGGTTGAAGAGAGAGATGAACAATCCACTGGATCGTTGATGTAAGCTGTGCTCTGATTGGTTGAAGAGAGAGATGAACAATCCACTGGATCGTTGATGTAAGCTGTGCTCTGATTGGTTGAAGAGAGAGATGAACAATCCACTGGATCGTTGATGTAAGCTGTGCTCTGATTGGTTGAAGAGAGAAATGAACGATCCACTGGATCGTTGATGTAAGCTGTGCTCTGATTGACTGAAGAGAGAGATGAATAATTTACTGTTCCACGATGAAAGATGCGCTCTAACTGGTTACATGAAAACATAAGAAAGAAGGAACACTGCAGGAGGCCTACTGGCATATGCGATGCAGGTTCAGTTTTCCTACCGCCTTAAGTCAACGCCCTAACTTAGGTAAGATTAAATTCACTTAAGGAAGCAGCACGGCATCTGACCTAGTAGCACAAGCTAGTCAGGTCCAACTCACACCAACCCACACTCACTCATATATTTATCTAACCCATTTTTAAAACTACACAAGGTCTAAGCTTGTATGACGGTACTGGGGAGTTTGTTCCACTCATCCACAACTATATTACCAAACCAGTACTTCCTGAATCTGAACTTATCCAACTTTAAACCATTGCTGCGAGTCCTATCTTGGCTAGATATCTTTAGCTCTCTACTTACATCCCCTTTATTTATTCCTGTTTTCCATTTATACACCTCAATCGTATCCCCCCTAATTCTATGCTTTTCTAGAGAGTACAAATTCAGGGCTCTCAGTCTATCCTCATAATAAAGATTTCTGATATATTGGATCAACTTTGTCATCCTCCTTTGTTTGTTTTCCAGAGCAATTATATCCATTCTGTAATACGTTGACCAAAACTGTGCAGCATAATCTAAATGAGGCCTAACCAAGAATATATTGAGTTGAAGAAGAACCTGAGGACTTCTATTATTTATACTTCTTGATATGAAGTCAAGGGTTCTGTTAGCTTTATTGCAAACACTGCTAACTAGAATTCTAAATCCTTTTTGCAATCAGTAATATTAAGATATACTTTACTTAATTTATATGTGACATGGTTATTTTCCTGTCCAACATTTAGAACTTTGCACTTGTCTATATTAAACTGCATCTGCTACTTTTCCGACCATTGTATCAGTCTATTCAAATCATCCTGGAGTGCTCTAGTGTCCTCATTATAATGAATTTGACGATCTATTTTGATGTCATCAGCAACTTCGTTTATGTCGCTATTTATTCCCTCATCTATGTCGTAGATTGTGAACAACAAGGGGCCCAACACTGAGCCCTGTGGAATACCACTTGTGACGTCCCCCATTCTTATTTCTCCTCATTCATGCAATCTCTCTTCTGTGTATTTGACAACAATGCCTCTACCCAGGAAAAAATTTCTCCTCCTATTCCGTGTACCTTAAGTTTCCTCAATAGCCTCTGATGTGGAACTCTATCGAAAGCCTTACTGAAGTCCATATACACAATATCATATTCAATACCATGATCTACCTCCTCAAACACCTTAGTGAAAAAAGTTAGTAAATTCGTAAGACAGGAACGCCCCTTTATAAACCCGTGATGAGACTCATTGATCAATTTATGCCTTTCAAGATGGCTGCGAATTGCCTCGGGAATTATTGATTCCATAAATTTTCCCACTATGGAGGTAAGGCTTATTGGTCTATAGTTTGATGCTAAGGACCTGTCACCTGCCTTGTAAATAGGTATTACATTTGCCATTTTATACTTATCAGACACTATGCCGGTTTGTAGTGATATATTGAACAGATTAGCTAAAGGTATGCTTAGTTCCCCTTTACACTTCTTTAAAACCCTTGCAAACAGTTTATCAGGGCCTGGGGCTTTGTAAGGTTTTAAATTGTCTATTTGTCTGAGGACCATGTCTCTAGTTACCCTAATGATGCATAGTTTATGGTCCTGTTCTACATAATTTATTTTTTCTGGAATTTAGCTAGCATCTTCCTGAGTGAAAACTGAGAGGGAGTAGGTGTTGAAAAGTTCACATATATTCTTATCACTGTCAGTGATCTGACCAGAGTTACTCTTATGTGGGCCTATCTTGTCCCTAATCTTACTTCTGTATACCTTAAAGAATTCTTTTGGGTTAGTCTTCGAATCCCTTTGACTTTAGCTTCTTAATCCCTTTTTGATTTTCTTAGTCCTTTTTTTTCTCTCTCTCTGTAATTGAATATATTAATTTCTTAACTGCCCAACCCCTCTTTTGATACACTTATATATGTCTCTCTTTTGACCAATGAGATATTTTATTGTTTATTCATTTGGGATCATTTTTGTTAGATCTAATTTCCCTTCTTGGAACAAAAGTTGTCTGGGCAGCCAGAACTATGCTTTGATGTACGTAATATTGGCAACCAACACCACCTACCTGACCGATAGTCAAGTCATCCCAATTTAGCTCACCCAGGTAATTTCTCAGTCCCATGAATTCGACCAAGCAGAAGTCTGGGACAGAGACTTCATTGCAGTTATCTGGGTAATTCCATGACATTGAAACTATGTGATTTATGATTGCTTTCCCCAAGCTCATCATTAACCTCAAGATTATTAATTAGTGATTCTTTGTTGCCGAGAATCAAGTGAAGCAGGTTGTTTCCTCTAGTTGGTTCTGTCACAAACTGTTTTAAAAAGCAATCCTGAACCATATCAAGAAGGTCACTAGACTCAAGATTTTCTTTCACATTGTTCCAATCAATTTGTCTAAAGTTAAAATCTCCCATTAACACAACATTTTCATACCTAGACACCTTATGGATCCACTGGCTCCATAATGTAAGCTGCGCCCTGACTAGTTGAAGAAAGAGATGAACAATCCACTGGCTCCTCATTTGAAGTTCCCTAAATCTCTGAAGTGATCCTTCATTTCCCTGGTTACATTTAGTATCATCTGTTATCCAAGTGCAGTGTGAACCATACAGTATACATGGAGAGGATGTCGGGGGTCAACGCCCCCTCGACCTGTCTGAGACAAGATCTTGTGGTGGGTCAGGGTCTGATCAAGCAGGCTCTTACTGCTGTATGCATGGAAACCGAAATATGAACTACAGCCTGGCTGGTCAGGTACTGACTTTAGGTGCCTGTCTAGTGACTTCTTGAAGACAGCTGTCATCTGCGTGGGTCTCATCTCGTTTAAGCAGGGTTCCAATACTGGATGCTGTTTTTACCTTAGATTTGGCATAAGAGAAAGATTTTGAATTTCTTTCAATGTCCTTTGTGGCTTTAAGTTCTTCCTGAGTTTCATGTCTCCTGCAAGATACCTTAAGCTTAAGTTCTATATTTTCTATTTCTCTGATTAGTGTCTCCCTTCGTAGTTCAGATATACTGGCCTCTAACAACAGCTATGTGATTCTTCGTCTTCGATCATATAAACAACATCTCTCTCTTTCTAGTTTATATCTTCTTTTTCTTTTTCTTATTGAAAAGTGTTTGAGCAGACCTCGAGTGCCACAGAGTTAGTTTATTCTAGGCAAAGGATCAGATCCATGTTGCTTAGGATATCTTCCCAGCTTGTTACATTTAGGACATGCTTGACTTGTTTGCAGTGCATGTTTTTGTTACTGAGATTGAATTTCGTGACGGCACCCTCATAACTGATCACATTTTGCTGGTCAGGAACTCTGCACATTCAGAGTGATTTAAATGTAATGACTTGAGTGATTTGAGTGTAATGACTTTTATACGGTTATATTACGTCTCGTATTATCGTTGTTATTGAAGATGATGTTCAGTGAATTTTCTAGTCTTATAGGCTCTATTATTTGCTTATTTAAGAATAATTTGTTGCAGAGATTTAATATCTCGTGTGTGTGTGAATTTTCATCTGAGCTGCCTCCTGGGGTGATCTCTGCTGAAATATTATTTGCTACATTCCTCCTTTGTAGGTGTCTCAAGTTGAAATCCCCCAGTTGCAAAATGTTTGGGGCAGTTGGGAGATTTTCCAGACAATGGTCAGTTTTCAAAAGCAGTTCCTGGAATTTCTGGGAAGTTGCTTCTGGAGGCTTGTATACAACCACAATTACATGGTCTTGGTTTTCGATCTTTACTGCCGAAACTTCAACTACATTATTTGAGGTGTTTAGTAGTTCTAAGTAAATGAACGACTCTGTGACATACAGATCTACCCCCCCCCCTTTGTTACCTGCTTAGTTTGTCGCAACTGAATAGGTTATAACCTGTGATCCATATTTTGTTGTCAAAATGATCCTTTATGTGGGTCTCTATGAAAGCCGTAAACATTGCATTTAATTCGTGAGCAGTCCCTTGAAGTAAGGTATTTTGTTGTTTGTTGATGGTTTAGACCCTGCATGTTTGCAATAATAAATATCATTATACTGATGGAATTTAGGGGGGCTTTGTTTGCTACATTAATATTTGTTGTCTTGGAGTGGAGAACAAATAATTGGAGGAGCCGTAAATATATTACTGTCATATTTTGTGTATGATGTAAGTAAGTTTGTAGTTAGCAGGGCTTGATAATACCACTGGGAGACGGGCATGGCTCCGTAATGCTCTTGTCCACTCGGTCACAAATGCTCAAAAGTTGGGCAACCTTGTTCACAATCCATGTTTCTTTCAACAGGCACGTTAGTGAGCCTCAAGCATTGATTCAAGCTATTTCAGTCTCCTTGTGTGTGTTCTGACCTGACATTTGTGGCCGAATGGATAAGAGTGTTACCTGGGAACCTTTACTGTCTCCCAGTAGTAGTATCGAGTCCTGCTGACTGCGATCTTTCTGTGTATATACCTGCTTGTTTCAGTGTTCTGCATTTATATAAGTAAGTTTATTTAAACTCAGGTACATTAAATACAGTTACCACACTTAGTAACATGTGCAAATTACTCTGGATAACCAAAAAATCAGAATGATTTATTTCATTGTGGTTCTTGTAAGATCTTATTTAATGCCTAGCTATAAAATACAAAAGAAATTAGTCATGGTTCTAACTTTATAAGTTCAAATGTAACTTAACTCTGTGAAAATCAGTTTTGTAAAAGGAGATACAATATTAATAAAGTCAACTGAGTTCTTTATATAAACATTTGACCGAGTATCAGCTTATGGTAACAGATACATGAATGTTAGCTATACAAGAAATATATCCTACCTTTCTGTACCTACGTTCATTATGTACCTTTCAGCTTCATGAACTGGCTCATGCTAGGACAGGCTTTATCATGTGTAGGCAATGGGTTCCACTTCTTTATTATTGTATGATAGGTGTTTGAAGACTAACCATCTTCTGTAGGTACTAGAGACCTGTGCTTACTTCCCCTAGTAACATACTGGCGATGGTTGCTAGCCCTGACACACATGACACCAACATACTGGCGATGGTTGCTAGCCCTGACACACATGACACCAACATACTGGCGATGGTTGCTAGCCCTGACACACATGACACCAACATACTGGTGATGGTTGCTAGCCCTGACACACATGACACCAACATACTGGCGATGGTTGCTAGCCCTGACACACATGACACCAACATACTGGCGATGGTTGCTAGCCCTGACACACATGACACCAACATACTGGCGATGGTTGCTAGCCCTGACACACATGACACCAACATACTGGCGATGGTTGCTAGCCCTGACACACATGACACCAACATACTGGCGATGGTTGCTAGCCCTGACACACATGACACCAACATACTGGCGATGGTTGCTAGCCCTGACACACATGACACCATGGTTGCTACTGACACACATGACACCAACATACTGGCGATGGTTGCTACTGACACCAACATACTGGCGATGGTTGCTAGCCCTGACACACATGACACCAACATACTGGCGATGGTTGCTAGCCCTGACACACATGACACCAACATACTGGTGATGGTTGCTAGCCCTGACACACATGACACCAACATACTGGCGATGGTTGCTAGCCCTGACACACATGACACCATACTGGTGATGGTTGCTAGCCCTGACACACATGCGATGGTTGCTAGCCCTGACACACATGACACCAACATACTGGCGATGGTTGCTAGCCCTGACACACATGACACCAACATACTGGCGATGGTTGCTAGCCCTGACACACATGACACCAACATACTGGTGATGGTTGCTAGCCCTGACACACATGACACCAACATACTGGCGATGGTTGCTAGCCCTGACACACATGACACCAACATACTGGCGATGGTTGCTAGCCCTGACACACATGACACCAACATACTGGCGATGGTTGCTAGCCCTGACACACATGACACCAACATACTGGCGATGGTTGCTAGCCCTGACACACATGACACCAACATACTGGTGATGGTTGCTAGCCATGACACACATGACACCAACATACTGGCGATGGTTGCTAGCCCTGACACACATGACACCAACATACTGGCGATGGTTGCTAGCCCTGACACACATGACACCAACATACTGGTGATGGTTGCTAGCCCTGACACACATGACACCAACATACTGGCGATGGTTGCTAGCCCTGACACACATGACACCAACATACTGGCGATGGTTGCTAGCCCTGACACACATGACACCAACATACTGGCGATGGTTGCTAGCCATGACACACATGACACCAACATACTGGCGATGGTTGCTAGCCCTGACACACATGACACCAACATACTGGCGATGGTTGCTAGCCCTGACACACATGACACCAACATACTGGCGATGGTTGCTAGCCCTGACACACATGACACCAACATACTGGCGATGGTTGCTAGCCCTGACACACATGACACCAACATACTGGCGATGGTTGCTAGCCATGACACACATGACACCAATATACTGGCGATGGTTGCTAGCCCTGACACACATGACACCAACATACTGGCGATGGTTGCTAGCCCTGACACACATGACACCAACATACTGGCGATGGTTGCTAGCCCTGACACACATGACACCAACATACTGGCGATGGTTGCTAGCCCTGACACACGTGACACCAACATACTGGCGATGGTTGCTAGCCCTGACACACATGACACCAACATACTGGCGATCGTTGCTAGCCCTGACACACATGACACCAACATACTGGCGATGGTTGCTAGCCCTGACACACATGACACCAACATACTGGCGATGGTTGCTAGCCCTGACACACAGACACCAACATACTGGTGATGGTTGCTAGCCCTGACACACGTGACACCAACATACTGGCGATGGTTGCTAGCCCTGACACACATGACACCAACATACTGGCGATCGTTGCTAGCCCTGACACACATGACACCAACATACTGGCGATCGTTGCTAGCCCTGACACACATGACACCAACATACTGGCGATGGTTGCTAGCCCTGACACACATGACACCAACATACTGGCGATGGTTGCTAGCCCTGACACACATGACACCAACATACTGGCGATGGTTGCTAGCCCTGACACACATGACACCAACATACTGGCGATGGTTGCTAGCCCTGACACACATGACACCAACATACTGGCGATGGTTGCTAGCCCTGACACACATGACACCAACATACTGGCGATGGTTGCTAGCCCTGACACACATGACACCAACATACTGGCGATGGTTGCTAGCCCTGACACACATGACACCAACATACTGGCGATGGTTGCTAGCCCTGACACACAGGACACCAACATACTGGCGATGGTTGCTAGCCCTGACACACATGACACCAACATCCTGGCGATGGTTGCTGACACACATGCCCTGACACACGTGACACCAACATACTGGCGATGGTTGCTAGCCCTGACACACATGACACCAACATACTGGCGATGGTTGCTAGCCCTGACACACATGACACCAACATACTGGCGATGGTTGCCAGCCCTGACACACATGACACCAACATACTGGCGATGGTTGCTAGCCCTGACACACATGACACCAACATACTGGTGATGGTTGCTAGCCCTGACACACATGACACCAACATACTGGCGATGGTTGCTAGTCCTGACACACATGACACCAACATACTGGTGATGGTTGCTAGCCCTGACACACATGACACCAACATACTGGCGATGGTTGCTAGCCCTGACACACATGACACCAACATACTGGTGATGGTTGCTAGCCCTGACACACATGACACCAACATACTGGCGATGGTTGCTAGCCCTGACACACATGACACCAACATACTGGTGATGGTTGCTAGCACTGACACACATGACACCAACATACTGGCGATGGTTGCTAGCCCTGACACACATGACACCAACGTACTGGCGATGGTTACTAGCCCTGGCACACATGACACCAACATATTCTCGACACTAACAAAGCCTCCTGCATTACTATCCTTATATCCAATAAAAATGTAAAAATTAGTTTTTAAGGAGTGTGTAGAGAGAACCTTCTGCTTTTTATCTCAGTTTTGCCTCTTATCACCTAAAACACTTACAAAATACATGATAGTGTTTATGGTGTGTGAGTCACATGATAGTGTTGATGGTGTGTGAGTCACATGATAGTGTTTATGGTGAGTCACATGATAGTGTTTATGGTGTGTGAGTCACATGATAGTGTTTATGGTGTGAGAGTCACATGATAGTGTTTATGGTGTGTGAGTCACATGATAGTGTTTATGGTGTGTGAGTCACATGATAGTGTTTATGGTGTGTGAGTCACATGATAGTGTTTATGGTGTGTGAGTCACATGATAGTGTTTATGGTGTGTGAGTCACATGATAGTGTTGATGGTGAGTGAGTCACATGATAGTGTTTATGGTGTGTGAGTCACATGATAGTGTTTATGTTGTGTGAGTCACATGACAGTGTTGATGGTGTGTGAGTCACATGATAGTGTTTATGGTGTGTGAGTCACATGATAGTGTTTATGGTGTGTGAGACACATGATAGTGTTTATGGTGTGTGAGTCACATGATAGTGTTTATGGTGTGTGAGTCACATGATAGTGTTGATGGTGTGTGAGTCACATGATAGTGTTGATGGTGTGTGAGTCACATGATAGTGTTTATGGTGTGTGAGTCACATGATAGTGTTTATGGTGTGTGAGTCACATGATAGTGTTTATGGTGTGTGAGTCACATGATAGTGTTTATGGTGTGTGAGTCACATGATAGTGTTGATGGTGTGTGAGTTACATGATAGTGTTGATGGTGTGTGAGTCACATGATAGTGTTTATGGTGTGTGAGTCACATGATAGTGTTGATGGTGTGAGTCACATGATAGTGTTTATGGTGTGTGAGTCACATGATAGTGTTTATGGTGTGTGAGTCACATGATAGTGTTGATGGTGTGAGTCACATGATAGTGTTTATGGTGTGTGAGTCACATGATAGTGTTGATGGTGTGTGAGTCACATGATAGTGTTTATGGTGTGTGAGTCACATGATAGTGTTGATGGTGTGAGTCACATGATAGTGTTTATGGTGTGTGAGTCAAATGATAGTGTTGATGGTGTGAGTCACATGATAGTGTTTATGGTGTGTGAGTCACATGATAGTGTTTATGGTGTGTGAGTCACATGATAGTGTTGATGGTGTGAGTCACATGATAGTGTTTATGGTGTGTGAGTCACATGATAGTGTTGATGGTGTGTGAGTCACATGATAGTGTTTATGGTGTGTGAGTCACATGATAGTGTTGATGGTGATAGTCACATGATAGTGTTTATGGTGTGTGAGTCACATGATAGTGTTGATGGTGTGAGTCACATGATAGTGTTTATGGTGTGTGAGTCACATGATAGTGTTTATGGTGTGTGAGTCACATGATAGTGTTGATGGTGTGAGTCACATGATAGTGTTTATGGTGTGTGAGTCACATGATAGTGTTGATGGTGTGTGAGTCACATGATAGTGTTTATGGTGTGTGAGTCACATGATAGTGTTGATGGTGTGAGTCACATGATAGTGTTTATGGTGTGTGAGTCACATGATAGTGTTCACATGATAGTGTTTATGGTGTGTGAGTCACATGATAGTGTTTATGGTGTGTGAGTCACATGATAGTGTTTATGGTGTGTGAGTCACATGATAGTGTTGATGGTGTGTGAGTCACATGATAGTGTTTATGGTGTGTGAGTCACATGATAGTGTTGATGGTGTGTGAGTCACATGATAGTGTTGATGGTGTGTGAGTCACATGATAGTGTTGATGGTGTGTGAGTCACATGATAGTGTTTATGGTGTGTGAGTCACATGATAGTGTTGATGGTGTGTGAGTCACATGATAGTGTTGATGGTGTGTGAGTCACATGATAGTGTTTATGGTGTGTGAGTCACATGATAGTGTTGATGGTGTGTGAGTCACATGATAGTGTTTATGGTGTGTGAGTCACATGATAGTGTTGATGGTGTGTGAGTCACATGATAGTGTTTATGGTGTGTGAGTCACATGATAGTGTTGATGGTGTGTGAGTCACATGATAGTGTTGATGGTGTGTGAGTCACATGATAGTGTTGATGGTGTGTGAGTCACATGATAGTGTTTATGGTGTGTGAGTCACATGATAGTGTTGATGGTGTGTGAGTCACATGATAGTGTTGATGGTGTGTGAGTCACATGATAGTGTTTATGGTGTGTGAGTCACATGATAGTGTTTATGGTGTGTGAGTCACATGATAGTGTTGATGGTGTGTGAGTCACATGATAGTGTTGATGGTGTGTGAGTCACATGATAGTGTTTATGGTGTGTGAGTCACATGATAGTGTTTATGGTGTGTGAGTCACATGATAGTGTTGATGGTGTGTGAGTCACATGATAGTGTTGATGGTGTGTGAGTCACATGATAGTGTTTATGGTGTGTGAGTCACATGATAGTGTTTATGGTGTGTGAGTCACATGATAGTGTTTATGGTGTGTGAGTCACATGATAGTGTTTATGGTGTGTGAGTCACATGATAGTGTTTATGGTGTGTGAGTCACATGATAGTGTTTATGGTGTGTGAGTCACATGATAGTGTTTATGGTGTGTGAGTCACATGATAGTGTTTATGGTGTGTGAGTCACATGATAGTGTTTATGGTGTGTGAGTCACATGATAGTGTTGATGGTGTGTGAGTCACATGATAGTGTTTATGGTGTGTGAGTCACATGATAGTGTTTATGGTGTGTGAGTCACATGATAGTGTTTATGGTGTGTGAGTCACATGATAGTGTTTATGGTGTGTGAGTCACATGATAGTGTTGATGGTGTGTGAGTCACATGATAGTGTTGATGGTGTGTGAGTCACATGATAGTGTTTATGGTGTGTGAGTCACATGATAGTGTTTCACATGGTGTGTGAGTCACATGATAGTGTTTATGGTGTGTGAGTCACATGATAGTGTTGATGGTGTGTGAGTCACATGATAGTGTTGATGGTGTGTGAGTCACATGATAGTGTTTATGGTGTGTGAGTCACATGATAGTGTTGATGGTGTGTGAGTCACATGATAGTGTTTATGGTGTGTGAGTCACATGATAGTGTTTATGGTGTGTGAGTCACATGATAGTGTTGATGGTGTGTGAGTCACATGATAGTGTTGATGGTGTGTGAGTCACATGATAGTGTTTATGGTGTGTGAGTCACATGATAGTGTTGATGGTGTGTGAGTCACATGATAGTGTTTATGGTGTGTGAGTCACATGATAGTGTTTATGGTGTGTGAGTCACATGATAGTGTTGATGGTGTGTGAGTCACATGATAGTGTTTATGGTGAGTGAGTCACATGATAGTGTTGATGGTGTGTGAGTCACATGATAGTGTTTATGGTGTGTGTGTCACATGATAGTGTTGATGTGTGTGAGTCACATGATAGTGTTTATGGTGTGTGAGTCACATGATAGTGTTGATGAGTCAGTGTGAGTCACATGATAGTGTTTATGTGTGAGTCACATGATAGTGTTGATGGTGTGTGAGTCACATGATAGTGTTGATATGTGTGAGTCACATGATAGTGTTTATGGTGTGTGAGTCACATGATAGTGTTGATGGTGTGTGAGTCACATGATAGTGTTTATGGTGTGTGAGTCACATGATAGTGTTGATGGTGTGAGTCACATGATAGTGTTTATGGTGTGTGAGTCACATGATAGTGTTGATGGTGTGTGAGTCACATGATAGTGTTTATGGTGTGTGAGTCACATGATAGTGTTTATGGTGTGTGAGTCACATGATAGTGTTGATGGTGTGTGAGTCACATGATAGTGTTTATGGTGTGTGAGTCACATGATAGTGTTGATGGTGTGTGAGTCACATGATAGTGTTTATGGTGTGTGAGTCACATGATAGTGTTGATGGTGTGAGTCACATGATAGTGTTTATGGTGTGTGAGTCACATGATAGTGTTGATGGTGTGTGAGTCACATGATAGTGTTGATGGTGTGTGAGTCACATGATAGTGTTGATGGTGTGTGAGTCACATGATAGTGTTGATGGTGTGTGAGTCACATGATAGTGTTTATGGTGTGTGAGTCACATGATAGTGTTGATGGTGTGTGAGTCACATGATAGTGTTTATGGTGTGTGAGTCACATGATAGTGTTGATGGTGTGTGAGTCACATGATAGTGTTGATGGTGTGTGAGTCACATGATAGTGTTGATGGTGTGTGAGTCACATGATAGTGTTTATGGTGTGTGAGTCACATGATAGTGTTGATGGTGTGTGAGTCACATGATAGTGTTGATGGTGTGTGAGTCACATGATAGTGTTGATGGTGTGTGAGTCACATGATAGTGTTGATGGTGTGTGAGTCACATGATAGTGTTTATGGTGTGTGAGTCACATGATATGATGGTGTGTGAGTGTTGATGGTGTGTGAGTCACATGATAGTGTTGATGGTGTGTGAGTCACATGATAGTGTTGATGGTGTGTGAGTCACATGATAGTGTTTATGGTGTGTGAGTCACATGATAGTGTTGATGGTGTGAGTCACATGATAGTGTTTATGGTGTGTGAGTCACATGATAGTGTTTATGGTGTGTGAGTCACATGGTGTGTGAGTCACATGATAGTGTTGATGGTGTGTGAGTCACATGATAGTGTTGATGGTGTGTGAGTCACATGATAGTGTTGATGGTGTGTGAGTCACATGATAGTGTTGATGGTGTGTGAGTCACATGATAGTGTTGATGGTGTGTGAGTCACATGATATGATGGTGTGTAGTCACATGATAGTGTTTATGGTGTGTGAGTCACATGATAGTGTTGATGGTGTGTGAGTCACATGATAGTGTTTATGGTGTGTGAGTCACATGATAGTGTTGATGGTGTGTGAGTCACATGATAGTGTTTATGGTGTGTGAGTCACATGATAGTGTTGATGGTGTGTGAGTCACATGATAGTGTTGATGGTGTGTGAGTCACATGATAGTGTTGATGGTGTGTGAGTCACATGATAGTGTTGATAGTGATTGTTTATGGTGTGTGAGTCACATGATAGTGTTGATGGTGTGTGAGTCACATGATAGTGTTGATGGTGTGTGAGTCACATGATAGTGTTGATGGTGTGTGAGTCACATGATAGTGTTTATGGTGTGTGAGTCACATGATAGTGTTGATGGTGTGTGAGTCACATGATAGTGTTGATGGTGTGTGAGTCACATGATAGTGTTTATGGTGTGTGAGTCACATGATAGTGTTGATGGTGTGTGAGTCACATGATAGTGTTGATGGTGTGTGAGTCACATGATAGTGTTGATGGTGTGTGAGTCACATGATAGTGTTGATGGTGAGTGAGTCACATGATAGTGTTGATGGTGTGTGAGTCACATGAGTGTTGAGGTGTGTGAGTCACATGATAGTGTTGATGGTGTGTGAGTCACATGATAGTGTTGATGGTGTGTGAGTCACATGATAGTGTTGATGGTGTGTGAGTGACATGATAGTGTTGATGGTGTGTGAGTCACATGATAGTAGTGTTTATGGTGTGTGAGTCACATGATAGTGTTGATGGTGTGTGAGTCACATGATAGTGTTTATGGTGTGTGAGTCACATGATAGTGTTTATGGTGTGTGAGTCACATGATAGTGTTGATGGTGTGTGAGTCACATGATAGTGTTGATGGTGTGTGAGTCACATGATAGTGTTGATGGTGTGTGAGTCACATGATAGTGTTTATGGTGTGTGAGTCACATGATAGTGTTTATGGTGTGTGAGTCACATGATAGTGTTGATGGTGTGTGAGTCACATGATAGTGTTGATGGTGTGTGAGTCACATGATAGTGTTTATGGTGTGTGAGTCACATGATAGTGTTGATGGTGTGTGAGTCACATGATAGTGTTTATGGTGTGTGAGTCACATGATAGTGTTGATGGTGTGTGAGTCACATGATAGTGTTTATGGTGTGTGAGTCACATGATAGTGTTGATGGTGTGTGAGTCACATGATAGTGTTGATGGTGTGTGAGTCACATGATAGTGTTTATGGTGTGTGAGTCACATGATAGTGTTGATGGTGTGTGAGTCACATGATAGTGTTGATGGTGTGTGAGTCACATGATAGTGTTGATGGTGTGTGAGTCACATGATAGTGTTGATGGTGTGTGAGTCACATGATAGTGTTGATGGTGTGTGAGTCACATGATAGTGTTTATGGTGTGTGAGTCACATGATAGTGTTGATGGTGTGTGAGTCACATGATAGTGTTGATGGTGTGTGAGTCACATGATAGTGTTGATGGTGTGTGAGTCACATGATAGTGTTGATGGTGTGTGAGTCACATGATAGTGTTTATGGTGTGTGAGTCACATGATAGTGTTGATGGTGTGTGAGTCACATGATAGTGTTTATGGTGTGTGAGTCACATGATAGTGTTGATGGTGTGTGAGTCACATGATAGTGTTTATGGTGTGTGAGTCACATGATAGTGTTGATGGTGTGTGAGTCACATGATAGTGTTTATGGTGTGTGAGTCACATGATAGTGTTGATGGTGTGTGAGTCACATGATAGTGTTGATGGTGTGTGAGTCACATGATAGTGTTTATGGTGTGTGAGTCACATGATAGTGTTGATGGTGTGTGAGTCACATGATAGTGTTTATGGTGTGTGAGTCACATGATAGTGTTTATGGTGTGTGAGTCACATGATAGTGTTGATGGTGTGTGAGTCACATGATAGTGTTGATGGTGTGTGAGTCACATGATAGTGTTTATGGTGTGTGAGTCACATGATAGTGTTTATGGTGTGTGAGTCACATGATAGTGTTGATGGTGTGTGAGTCACATGATAGTGTTGATGGTGTGTGAGTCACATGATAGTGTTGATGGTGTGTGAGTCACATGATAGTGTTGATGGTGTGTGAGTCACATGATAGTGTTGATGGTGTGTGAGTCACATGATAGTGTTTATGGTGTGTGAGTCACATGATAGTGTTGATGGTGTGTGAGTCACATGATAGTGTTGATGGTGTGTGAGTCACATGATAGTGTTGTTTATGGTGTGTGAGTCACATGATAGTGTTGATGGTGTGTGAGTCACATGATAGTGTTTATGGTGTGTGAGTCACATGATAGTGTTGATGGTGTGTGAGTCACATGATAGTGTTGATGGTGTGTGAGTCACATGATAGTGTTGATGGTGTGTGAGTCACATGATAGTGTTTATGGTGTGTGAGTCACATGATAGTGTTGATGGTGTGTGAGTCACATGATAGTGTTGATGGTGTGTGAGTCACATGATAGTGTTGATGGTGTGTGAGTCACATGATAGTGTTGATGGTGTGTGAGTCACATGATAGTGTTGATGGTGTGTGAGTCACATGATAGTGTTGATGGTGTGTGAGTCACATGATAGTGTTGATGGTGTGTGAGTCACATGATAGTGTTGATGGTGTGTGAGTCACATGATAGTGTTTATGGTGTGTGAGTCACATGATAGTGTTTATGGTGTGTGAGTCACATGATAGTGTTGATGGTGTGTGAGTCACATGATAGTGTTTATGGTGAGTGAGTCACATGATAGTGTTGATGGTGTGTGAGTCACATGATAGTGTTGATGGTGTGTGAGTCACATGATAGTGTTATGTGTGTGAGTCACATGATAGTGTTGATGGTGTGTGAGTCACATGATAGTGTTTATGGTGTGTGAGTCACATGATAGTGTTGATGGTGTGTGAGTCACATGATAGTGTTTATGGTGTGTGAGTCACATGATAGTGTTGATGGTGTGTGAGTCACATGATAGTGTTTATGGTGTGTGAGTCACATGATAGTGTTGATGGTGTGTGAGTCACATGATAGTGTTTATGGTGTGTGAGTCACATGTTGATGGTGTGTGAGTCACATGATAGTGTTTATGGTGTGTGAGTCACATGATAGTGTTGATGGTGTGTGAGTCACATGATAGTGTTTATGGTGTGTGAGTCACATGATAGTGTTGATGGTGTGTGAGTCACATGATAGTGTTTATGGTGTGTGAGTCACATGATAGTGTTTATGGTGTGTGAGTCACATGATAGTGTTGATGGTGTGAGTCACATGATAGTGTTTATGGTGTGTGAGTCACATGATAGTGTTGATGGTGTGTGAGTCACATGATAGTGTTTATGGTGTGTGAGTCACATGATAGTGTTGATGGTGTGTGAGTCACATGATAGTGTTGATGGTGTGTGAGTCACATGATAGTGTTTATGGTGTGTGAGTCACATGATAGTGTTGATGGTGTGTGAGTCACATGATAGTGTTTATGGTGTGTGAGTCACATGATAGTGTTGATGGTGTGTGAGTCACATGATAGTGTTTATGGTGTGTGAGTCACATGATAGTGTTGATGGTGTGTGAGTCACATGATAGTGTTGATGGTGTGTGAGTCACATGATAGTGTTGATGGTGTGTGAGTCACATGATAGTGTTTATGGTGTGTGAGTCACATGATAGTGTTTATGGTGTGTGAGTCACATGATAGTGTTGATGGTGTGTGAGTCACATGATAGTGTTTATGGTGTGTGAGTCACATGATAGTGTTGATGGTGTGTGAGTCACATGATAGTGTTTATGGTGTGTGAGTCACATGATAGTGTTTATGGTGTGTGAGTCACATGATAGTGTTGATGGTGTGTGAGTCACATGATAGTGTTTATGGTGTGTGAGTCACATGATAGTGTTGATAGTGGTGTGAGTCACATGATAGTGTTTATGGTGTGTGAGTCACATGATAGTGATGATGGCGTGTGAGTCACATGATAGTGTTTATGGTGTGTGAGTCACATGATAGTGTTGATGGTGTGTGAGTCACATGATAGTGTTGATGGTGTGTGAGTCACATGATAGTGTTTATGGTGTGTGAGTCACATGATAGTGTTGATGGTGTGTGAGTCACATGATAGTGTTTGATGGTGTGTGAGTCACATGATAGTGTTTATGGTGTGTGAGTCACATGATAGTGTTGATGGTGTGTGAGTCACATGATAGTGTTTATGGTGTGTGAGTCACATGATAGTGTTTATGGTGTGTGAGTCACATGATAGTGTTGATGGTGTGTGAGTCACATGATAGTGTTTATGGTGTGTGAGTCACATGATAGTGTTGATGGTGTGTGAGTCACATGATAGTGTTGATGGTGTGTGAGTCACATGATAGTGTTTATGGTGTGTGAGTCACATGATAGTGTTTATGGTGTGTGAGTCACATGATAGTGTTTATGGTGTGTGAGTCACATGATAGTGTTTATGGTGTGTGAGTCACATGATAGTGTTTATAGTGCGTGAGTCACATGATAGTGTTGATGGTGTGTGAGTCACATGATAGTGTTTATGGTGTGTGAGTCACATGATAGTGTTGATGGTGAGTGAGTCACATGATAGTGTTTATGGTGTGTGAGTCACATGATATATGGTGTGTGAGTCACATGATAGTGGATGTGTGAGTCACATGATAGTGTTGATGGTGTGTGAGTCACATGATAGTGTTGATGGTGTGTGAGTCACATGATAGTGTTTATGGTGTGTGAGTCACATGATAGTGTTGATGGTGTGTGAGTCACATGATAGTGTTTATGGTGTGTGAGTCACATGATAGTGTTGATGGTGTGTGAGTCACATGATAGTGTTTATGGTGTGTGAGTCACATGATAGTGTTGATGGTGTGTGAGTCACATGATAGTGTTGATGGTGTGTGAGTCACATGATAGTGTTGATGGTGTGTGAGTCACATGATAGTGTTGATGGTGTGTGAGTCACATGATAGTGTTGATGGTGTGTGAGTCACATGATAGTGTTGATGGTGTGTGAGTCACATGATAGTGTTTATGGTGTGTGAGTCACATGATAGTGTTGATGGTGTGTGAGTCACATGATAGTGTTGATGGTGTGTGAGTCACATGATAGTGTTTATGGTGTGTGAGTCACATGATAGTGTTGATGGTGTGTGAGTCACATGATAGTGTTTATGGTGTGTGAGTCACATGATAGTGTTTATGGTGTGTGAGTCACATGATAGTGTTTATGGTGTGTGAGTCACATGATAGTGTTTATGGTGTGTGAGTCACATGATAGTGTTTATGGTGTGTGAGTCACATGATAGTGTTGATGGTGTGTGAGTCACATGATAGTGTTTATGGTGTGTGAGTCACATGATAGTGTTGATGGTGTGTGAGTCACATGATAGTGTTGATGGTGTGTGAGTCACATGATAGTGTTTATGGTGTGTGAGTCACATGATAGTGTTGATGGTGTGTGAGTCACATGATAGTGTTTATGGTGTGTGAGTCACATGATAGTGTTGATGGTGTGTGAGTCACATGATAGTGTTGATGGTGTGTGAGTCACATGATAGTGTTGATGGTGTGTGAGTCACATGATAGTGTTTATGGTGTGTGAGTCACATGATAGTGTTGATGGTGTGTGAGTCACATGATAGTGTTGATGGTGTGTGAGTCACATGATAGTGTTGATGGTGTGTGAGTCACATGATAGTGTTGATGGTGTGTGAGTCACATGATAGTGTTGATGGTGTGTGAGTCACATGATAGTGTTGATGGTGTGTGAGTCACATGATAGTGTTGATGGTGTGTGAGTCACATGATAGTGTTGATGGTGTGTGAGTCACATGATAGTGTTTATGGTGTGTGAGTCACATGATAGTGTTGATGGTGTGTGAGTCACATGATAGTGTTGATGGTGTGTGAGTCACATGATAGTGTTTATGGTGTGTGAGTCACATGATAGTGTTTATGGTGTGTGAGTCACATGATAGTGTTTATGGTGTGTGAGTCACATGATAGTGTTGATGGTGTGTGAGTCACATGATAGTGTTTATGGTGTGTGAGTCACATGATAGTGTTGATGGTGTGTGAGTCACATGATAGTGTTTATGGTGTGTGAGTCACATGATAGTGTTTATGGTGTGTGAGTCACATGATAGTGTTGATGGTGTGTGAGTCACATGATAGTGTTTATGGTGTGTGAGTCACATGATAGTGTTGATGGTGTGTGAGTCACATGATAGTGTTGATGGTGTGTGAGTCACATGATAGTGTTGATGGTGTGTGAGTCACATGATAGTGTTTATGGTGTGTGAGTCACATGATAGTGTTTATGGTGTGTGAGTCACATGATAGTGTTGATGGTGTGTGAGTCACATGATAGTGTTTATGGTGTGTGAGTCACATGATAGTGTTGATGGTGTGTGAGTCACATGATAGTGTTTATGGTGTGTGAGTCACATGATAGTGTTGATGGTGTGTGAGTCACATGATAGTGTTGATGGTGTGTGAGTCACATGATAGTGTTTATGGTGTGTGAGTCACATGATAGTGTTGATGGTGTGTGAGTCACATGATAGTGTTTATGGTGTGTGAGTCACATGATAGTGTTGATGGTGTGTGAGTCACATGATAGTGTTTATGGTGTGTGAGTCACATGATAGTGTTTATGGTGTGTGAGTCACATGATAGTGTTGATGGTGTGTGAGTCACATGATAGTGTTTATGGTGTGTGAGTCACATGATAGTGTTGATGGTGTGTGAGTCACATGATAGTGTTTATGGTGTGTGAGTCACATGATAGTGTTTATGGTGTGTGAGTCACATGATAGTGTTGATGGTGTGTGAGTCACATGATAGTGTTATGGTGTGTGAGTCACATGATAGTGTTGATGGTGTGTGAGTCACATGATAGTGTTTATGGTGTGTGAGTCACATGATAGTGTTTATGGTGTGTGAGTCACATGATAGTGTTTATGGTGTGTGAGTCACATGATAGTGTTGATGGTGTGTGAGTCACATGATAGTGTTGATGGTGTGTGAGTCACATGATAGTGTTGATGGTGTGTGAGTCACATGATAGTGTTGATGGTGTGTGAGTCACATGATAGTGTTGATGGTGTGTGAGTCACATGATAGTGTTGATGGTGTGTGAGTCACATGATAGTGTTTATGGTGTGTGAGTCACATGATAGTGTTGATGGTGTGTGAGTCACATGATAGTGTTGATGGTGTGTGAGTCACATGATAGTGTTGATGGTGTGTGAGTCACATGATAGTGTTTATGGTGTGTGAGTCACATGATAGTGTTGATGGTGTGTGAGTCACATGATAGTGTTTATGGTGTGTGAGTCACATGATAGTGTTTATGGTGTGTGAGTCACATGATAGTGTTTATGGTGTGTGAGTCACATGATAGTGTTTATGGTGTGTGAGTCACATGATAGTGTTGATGGTGTGTGAGTCACATGATAGTGTTGATGGTGTGTGAGTCACATGATAGTGTTTATGGTGTGTGACTCACATGATAGTGTTTATGGTGTGTGAGTCACATGATAGTGTTGATGGTGTGTGAGTCACATGATAGTGTTTATGGTGAGTGAGTCACATGATAGTGTTGATGGTGTGTGAGTCACATGATAGTGTTTATGGTGAGTGAGTCACATGATAGTGTTGATGGTGTGTGAGTCACATGATAGTGTTGATGGTGTGTGAGTCACATGATAGTGTTTATGGTGAGTGAGTCACATGGTAGTGTTGATGGTGTGTGAGTCACATGATAGTGTTTATGGTGAGTGAGTCACATGATAGTGTTTATGGTGTGTGAGTCACATGATAGTGTTTATGGTGTGTGAGTCACATGATAGTGTTTATGGTGTGTGAGTCACATGATAGTGTTTATGGTGTGTGAGTCACATGATAGTGTTGATGGTGTGTGAGTCACATGATAGTGTTGATGGTGTGTGAGTCACATGATAGTGTTTATGGTGAGTGAGTCACATGATAGTGTTGATGGTGTGTGAGTCACATGATAGTGTTGATGGTGTGTGAGTCACATGATAGTGTTGATGGTGTGTGAGTCACATGATAGTGTTTATGGTGAGTGAGTCACATGATAGTGTTGATGGTGTGTGAGTCACATGATAGTGTTGATGGTGTGTGAGTCACATGATAGTGTTGATGGTGTGTGAGTCACATGATAGTGTTTATGGTGAGTGAGTCACATGATAGTGTTGATGGTGTGTGAGTCACATGATAGTGTTTATGGTGAGTGAGTCACATGATAGTGTTTATGGTGTGTGAGTCACATGATAGTGTTTATGGTGTGTGAGTCACATGATAGTGTTTATGGTGTGTGAGTCACATGATAGTGTTTATGGTGTGTGAGTCACATGATAGTGTTGATGGTGTGTGAGTCACATGATAGTGTTTATGGTGTTTGAGTCACATGATAGTGTTTATGGTGTGTGAGTCACATGATAGTGTTGATGGTGTGTGAGCCACATGATAGTGTTTATGGTGTGTGAGTCACATGATAGTGTTTATGGTGTGTGAGTCACATGATAGTGTTGATGGTGTGTGAGTCACATGATAGTGTTTATGGTGTGTGAGTCACATGATAGTGTTTTATGGTGTGTGAGTCACATGATAGTGTTTATGGTGTGTGAGTCACATGATAGTGTTTATGGTGTGTGAGTCACATGATAGTGTTTGATGGTGGGTGGAGTCAT